>NW_028229539.1:0-265000 GCF_053477565.2 Lygodium microphyllum | reverse complement strand
ATTCTTTATTCGTTACAGGTTATAGGTTGGCATCATGTTTGGATGGTGTTTCTTTTGCTTCTTAAGCTTCCCAATCTCATTAGTATGCATTTCTTTGACATTTTTAAAGCCCATTTCCACAATGCATTATTCTCCCTCTCTTTCTGCAACTATTTTTGCAAGATTTGAAAAATATCCAATTTCATAGCCCCTGTAAATTGCAAATCCATGAGAAGCTTATCTAAGCCATTAGCCGGTAAACATGATTGATTGAAAACTAATGGTATACATGAAGAACTTGAAGGCATATCACTATCATGCATGGACATAGTAGACATAATAATGATAGAACTATCAAGTCTACCCATATAGGCTTAGTTTTCATATATTTGAGAACCAAAATTTCTTTTGTATACCTAGAACTACCACATCCTATTGTTCATGTTCTTTGGCATCCAAATTTATTCATTTGAGAGAAATCATGTAGAGAAACATTCATACCCAATTTTGCATCATGGATATCTTGCTCAAAGAAAATCAACCATTTATCTATATCATGATTATAATTTTCATGATCATTAACTTGGAACTCATTATCATGAGACCTATTTTAATCCAAGTTTGCCTTTTTTTCCTATTTAGAATTCTTGCTCTAAACATGATGCGTAACACTACTTTGTCCTTCCCACAAGCTCAAAAGAGGAGCTTGAAAAGCTATAACAGTAGGTCCAATCTAGCTCTTTGGCTTATCCTCCTGAAAATATATTACTCTCCAAAGCAGCTCATTTCAAATTAATTCTTCACCATATTGATGCCAAAACTGCCTTCTTACATGGTCACTTAGAAGAAAAAATCTATATGTCCCAACCACCAAACTTTGTTGATCCAAAATTTCCTATACATGTTTGTCTATTGCATAAAGCTCTTTATGTCCTAAAACAAGCACCAAGGCGATGGCACACTCGTATTCATTCTCACTTACTACACCATGGCTTTTGGAGGCTAGAAATAGATCACAACATTTATACTCTTCTTTAGGGCAACGTTGTCATTATCTTAGGTCTCTATGTTGATGACATTCCAATTCTTACCAACTCTCCTCACACAATGTCCAAAGCCAAATCTATCATATCCTCATAGTTTGCTATAATAGACTATGGTCCTATGCATTATTGTCTTGGCATTGAAATTGAACAGTCACCCACATCTATCAAAATGCATTAACATACCTACATTATGTCTATTCTCTCCCATTATTTCATGTTAAAATGTAATCCCATGGTCACTCCACTTGCCCAAACTCTCCAATTGAATCCATCCTCATCCCATTCTCTTTCAACTGACCAAGCTCATGAAATGGAGACTATTCCTTATATGGAAGCACTTGGATATCTTTGATATCTAATTACTTGTACCCGACCAGATTTATCTTATGCAGGACACATTCTCTCCAAAGCCATGCATCAACCCACTTATTAGCATTGGAAGCAGCTCAAAAGGGACTTAAGATATCTAAAGGCAATATCAAATGTGGGGATTTGTTTTACAAAAGATAGCAACGATTTTCTTTTACAAGCATATTCCAATGCAAATTGGGTGGTGACCTTGCTATTCGAAGATGTCTCATTGGTTTTATCATTACTCTAACAAGAGGTCCCATCTCTTGAAGCACCAAACAACAACACTTCGTAGCACTTTCTACTACTGAAGTCGAATATGTGGCATGTAGCATGGCTTCCCAAGAAATAATTTATCTGAAGAAACTCTTGGAAGACATCGGTTTTGGATATCAGCCTCAGCAAATTCCAATCTTCACCGATAATAAAGCATAAATCTTTTTCATTCAAGGCCCAAAATTAAGTATTAAACTCTGTCCTTCAATATGTACCATCATGTGATAATGTTGTTGATTTTCTCACCAAATTAGTTCCTCACTTGAAGCACAAAATTGCCATGCAAATCATTTGCATGATCTGATGGGGAGGGGAAAAAATTCTCGCTGAATTGAATGTAATCTTTTATTTCTCTACAGATACCTATGGAATCCTTTTGAGGATGGATGCTAAGATAAAGTTGTGGATAAGGATAAACGTTTGGATAAGATAAGGACAAGTCAGTATGTGGACAAAAGGATCTCATAGATATCCACTTTGTAAATATCTTAGATATTTAGAGATGGAGCTCACCTACCTCATTTAATGTAACATGTATATATACAACTACTAGTAATGAAATGTCCAATTGGAGTTCAGTCCATTTCTATATTGCCTCTATCTCTTTCCCTTATTGTGCACAATATTCTCTTATCAACAATTTCCTAGTTTTCACTACACGAGAGCCTTCAAAGGCTCTCCCTCATCCTTGAGAGAGCCTTGCTAGAATATCCGGTGCTTCCCCACCTTCTTTCTGAGCACCTTGCTAAAATATTTGGTGCTCTCCTATGTCCTTGAGAGCACCTTGCTAGAATCTTTGGTCCTTTCCTTCATTCTTTTTTAGCTTGCCTTTCCCTCCACTTTTCCTACCTTGGCAAAATGAGCTTCTTCATTCACTTTTTGACATGGGCTTCCTTGGTCTTCCTTTGCTTCATTTTTGCTGCATGGTGACATGTTGTGCAACAACAATCGTGTGAGTTGATGATTATAGGGTTTCATGGGGACTGGTCTTGGGGGACGACAGTGAATTGAGTGGATGATGGAGCCTCCAAAGTTGGTGGGTTGAAGCATTTGTATTTATTTGAAAAGAAAATAAGGTGTACTACATGGGGGTGTATCTACCTTATCATGTGATGCATTGTGCTCTTGCTAGTGGAACTGGGGGTTGGGTGGTCAAGCCTGGATGTTGTCCCACACTTGAGGACCTAGTTTATGCATCATTATAGGTGTAGTGTGTAGCTTAGGGGAACATGTCTGGAAGTCCTACCCTTGAGGTGCCCTAAGCATGAAGTGGGAAATCAAAATGGGCTAGGGGGTTAGGGAGGGAGCTAGTCGACTAAAGCCACCAGATATTTCTAACTTAAGGACCCGTAGCTGCAATGAATGTGACCTACGTGCATTTTTTTTCTACCACACATTGATCTAGACATTGCAAAGGACAAAAAGAGTGGTGGGGTACTTGTCTTAAAAGCCTCCCACTGAGGAGTCATGGCTTGTTGCCCCCTTTCAAAACTTGGCCCTACATCTTTAGTAAGCCTTTGCCTCTCTTCTCACTTGTGCTTTGGTGGATTTTCTTCTTTGGGCCCTGCAATTTTTGGTTAGACATGTATCCCATGCCTTACAGCCCTAACGGGTGATCTCTAGATTTTTCCTTAAGGACTCAATGGCCTCCTCTTCCTCAGATTGCATGGCATCCAACAGAGTGTGGAGGAAGGTGTGTTGTTGGGCTTCCAAAGTCACTAGTGCGGCCTCTTTGATTCTCTCTGTTAACACCCTATTGCCTTTTGCAAGGGCTAGCCAACATGCTAAGTTGCTCACTTTTTCTTCACTCATGTCCATCCATTTATCTACTTTCATCTTCATTTATTCTAGGCTTTTGTTGTGCCTACAGGCTAATTCCCTCAGTCTCCTCTCCCGTTCCTTGATTTCTCTTTCCAAGTGATGTTGCTCTCCAAGCTTCGAGAGGATATCCTTTGTTCCAAATTTTCTATATGTTTTCGGTGCCATTCGACTTCTCTCTTCCTCTACCACTGCTAGCTGCTTTGTGGCATCTCAGATCTTTTCATTTTCTCTTTTCAAATCTTTGTATAGTACCACCATCTCATCAAAACCATGTTGTAGGCTCATTAGGCTTTGTGTTTCCACTGCAAGTTTTGCTTGCCACCTCTCATCTTCTCCTCCCTTGGCCTCAAGCTTCTCCTTTAGCTCCTTGATCTCTGTTTGATACATGGCCACCTGATGGGTTCTCTCTAATTGAGAGGTTGCCATCATCTCCCTTTCAATCTTGAGCTCAACTACAACTATTTTCTTTTCTTTCTTTGCTCGCTCTAGATGTGACAAGAATTCCTATCCATAGGCATCATAGTTTGTAGACAACAATAGTCCACTGGGACTAGTGGTTGAAGATACCTCTATCTTCTGCCTTATCAGGTCCTGTTTGGATTCTGCATATGTAGCTACCTTTAAAATTTTTCCCATCATAGAGGTTCCTGCACTTGCGCCTTGAGTTGCCTCTTTATTGACCAGGAACTACACAAAGCCACAAGATTATTGGCATCCACCATGGTAGAGTATTGGGTGGGTGTAGTGACTAAGGTGGTAGGCAATAGGACAAGTGGGATGGGGTTCATTAAACCCTTTCCCTTTCCCTCGATCTTCACTGGGGGTGGTATGATTTTGGGTGCTTTGGAGCTGGTGCTTGGACCTTCATGTTTGGGTGGACTCATGGTAGCCAACTCTTCTTGCCTTGAAAGTTCCTCCACTGAGAGGAAAATAGCCAGGGCTATGTCTTCTTCCTTTTTCTTCTTGAGCTCCGCATCTTCCTCCTCAGCTCTTGTCTTTCTCTCCTCCTCAGCCTTCCTAGATTCCTCTTTTATTCTCTTTGCCTCGTCCCTTTCTTCTCCCTTTGTTCATTCTTTTGTGCTTTTGGACTTACTTTGGGCTTCGTGTAGGTATGCTTTCTCTTTCTTCCCCCTCTCTTCTTTGGCCTTCTTTTTTGGAGTATCTTTCTATGATTTCTTGGCCCTTCCTTGGCCAGATTGTGCTTTTCGCTCTCATTCTTCCTCACTCACAGTCCTTTCACTAGACTTCTCATGTCCTTGGCTCAGAGGGGACATGTCTAGTGTCTCACTGACTGTCTCTTCTTCTTGTGCTTTCCCTAGTGCCTCTCTTATGATGGCCATCAAGACCCCTCCAAAGCCAATGGTGGAGGTTATAGTCTTATGCTGGAGTGTGGTTGCCAAGCTAGTGGTGAAAGGAGAGGCTATAGGTGTGAAAATAGATGGTGTTGTGGAATCGGGGCTAGTAATGGTTGGGATATGAGTCGGGAGGGCGAGCTAGTTGAAACTAGGTATCGGCATCCAGATCATCATTCACTCAGACATGGAAGAGGTGGTAGCTCTAGGAGCAAGGATCCAAAAGTGCAACCTAGAATCTCCAGATATTGGATCTTTCCAACTATCCCCAAGGTCCATTTCAAAAGTTGACCTACAAGTTTTGTAGTGTATGCAGATCGATAAAGTGGCCATTCTCCAAATGCAAGTTGCCCATCACGGAATCTCGACAAGAATGTAAACTCAATTGTGGCTCGCTTGTGTCAATCCAATTGGGCTTCTTGATAAGCATGGAGAAATTGATGTTGCTCGTGAATCTCCTCGCCTACTATTGCTGAACTTGGGCCTTGAGGTCCTCATTATCTTGTCACAACTATTGTACTTCACCTTGTAGGAATCACACTTATTGCTGCAATAGCTCATGATGCAAGAGACCTTTTGCCACATACTTGAGGTGACATAGGGTGGTATTTGGAAAGAACTCCATGGGAATGATGAGTTCCCTGGTAGAGATGAGGGAAAGATCTTAAATTAAGGTTTTTAAGGGTGAAACATGTGTATTGGTAGCACGGGTTTGTCCTAGTGCCATGCGTAGTGATCTAAATAAAAGAACGTGTTAAATTCTGAGAAAGAATGTTGAGAATGTTGTTTTGTTATTTGCATATCATGTCAAGGGTGATTATGTGTGAAATATGTGCCCAAAAGTAGCATAAGTGAGGAATATATTGTGTTTTTGGGTGTGTACAACGATGCAATATGTAGTTGAAAGTCATGAAATGATATAAGGCTTGCTTTCTATATCAACTTCTTGTTATGGGTGATGCAATGTCATGGGATGGTATAAAAGTGATGTAGTGCTAAACTCATGAGTAATGAACCTACATAAGTATGTGTAGTCGAGGAGTTATGGGGTGTACAATGTGCAATCTACAAGGTATTCCTAGGTAAAGTGGACTAGGGTCTATGTGTGAAATGATGAACCAATGCACTAACATGTACTAGTGCATGAATGAGATGCATATTAAACTATTGGACATTGCAATGTGTGCTCAAGTGAGTGAATTCTACTAAGTGTAGAGCTAGGTACAATGAGACAAAAGTCCCATGCGTGTGAGTGTGACAATGTGTCCTAAGTTTTATTGTATCGCCACAAGGTGGTTGGATCCTTATGCATCAAGCGGGAAGTGTTCTACATGAAATGTGGTTGTATCATAAGTTTAACCATGTGGTTGCAAGTACAAGATCTAATATGGCCTAAGCTATTAGGGATTCAAGTATGCCAAAACCTACCCTCATTATGTTCCCAACTTCCTTGAGGTTAAGAACAATGCAAAAATAGAAATCTTTTCCAAGACTTGGTCAAAGGGAAAAATGTCACTTCTCAAATCGACTTGATTATTCAAAGCATGATAATCTTAGTTAGTGCCATTTTAGAGTTGTGGTACAAGTATAGGGTTTGTGATAACATGGACCATGACAGTTAAGTACTTGTGAAATTTTGAATTCTTACCCTAAGAGTAGCTAAAGGCTAACTAATTGGATGGTAGCCAAGTTGAGGGTAATGCCTTGCATGTGATCAAGGTCTTTTCCTATTTGAAAAAGCTCTTTCTTCAATTTTCTTATCTTTTTAGTAGCTCATCATCCCTTGCTACAATCCTAGTTATCTACATTTGTACTAGTAGTTCCAACTGAAATACCATCTCCCTAATGCCTAAGTGTAGCTAGTTGAGGAGTTGTCATGTAGTTAAGTGTAGATACTAACATGTGACCTTAGTTGAGAGTTCGTGATAGTGTATTGGTTCTAAAGTATGATGTATTACTAAGCACCAAGAGGAAAGGTCCCAAGTGGTCATTCTATAAAGCATAAGGACTCCAAATGAGGCTCTCTTAGAAAGTTTAATAGGTATTCTCTATGTACATAGCTCCTCTTACAACATTAGTGAAAATATGTACTCAAAAAGGACCCTTTAGTTGAAGACTTAATGACTCTCCTAATGATAAGAGATTTGAGGTGAACCAATGGGAGAGGGGGTGGTGTGCACATTTTATCCACTCCCTTTTTCCTCTTGGGCTCGCCAAAATTAGGTTTTATCTCTCTATCTCTCCCCTTGTAACTTTTACCTCTAACAACCTTGTCCCCAATCCTAGTGTGCCCCACAAGGAATCCAATAGTTGGAGGCAAAAATTGAAAATTTTCCCTCCTCTCCCAAAAGGTCCCTTTTCTCTCAAAAAACTCATTGCAAGTTGTGTATAGTCCCAAAAAGGATTTTTTGGTGTGTTTCTCTTAGAACTACTACTTCTTTTGGCATTCTTCCTCTTCATTCCATAATCCAGCCATCAAATATTTCCACTACCTCCTTCCTTCCACAACCATGGGCATAGCCACAAGGGCATCATTATCAATTGGTACTCAAGAGCCACCATTTCTCCCTTTCTTACAATTAGCTCCTTGGGTTCCTCACAAGAACTATAAGTTCCTTCTTGATGAATCATTCTGATGGCATCCTCAAGATTCTATTGAGTCTATCTATGTTCACAATACAAAGGATGAGCATGGACAATGGATAGGAGTAATGTTCAAAAAATTCTCATATGTGTACATGCAATCAAGAGCGATAGGCCCTCACTGAGTAAAAAATCGTGATTTATTAAATAATCAATAGAATGGTAGATTAATTGGGTTTAAGAAGGTTCCAAAGGGAGGTTTAGTCCCAATAGTACAACATGTTTACACTACAAAGGATTTGAAACTTTTTCCCCCTAATTTGGATCATATCTTGCTATCTAATCATAAGTCTCCATGGTAATACCCTTTTTCTTGGTTTAGTTATTTTGTAGTCATGAATTTCATGTACTTACATGCATATTCTCTCCTTGCAAATATTTTTCTATAAAATTTAATAGAGAAATAGCCTTTGAGGAGACTAACCGAAATTTATGAAGCTTTATATGTTCATGTAGACTAAAAATTGATAGCTATGATAAGTCTTTGTAGAGCCTTCTCTACTCAAAAATTTTCTTTTATGAGTATAAATATTTGGTGCCTACAACTCCAAATCCATTTGGTGCTCTCAAACTTCTTCCTTACTTGCCATTCAACTCAATTGAGTGGCCAATCCCTCATCAATGGTCCATGCAACTATTGGCAACAAGAATGCTAAATGATATCCACAACTCCATGAAGTTCTCTAAAGGTTCAAGATCTATGGGACTCTCTTGATTTGTGCAAATTCATGTTTTCATGTATATTATCAAGGCTAATAGTTCACATAATTGTCCTTCTATGCACATTTGGAAAGATAGAGGTGAAACACTTCTTGCATCTATTTTTGGCGAAGGCTGGGATTAGGTGGATGGTATGCATAGAGGTGATGTCATGTTAGGTGCTTGACAGTAGCATGACATTTTGGTATTTGATTGCACTTCTTTTTTGTATATGTGCTTCCATTATCAATGGATGAAAAATTGGGCAACTGGATCCCTCTAGAGTCCAAGCCTTGGTGTGAAAAAATATTGGAGCTTATTTAATGTCTGTGAACACGTAATTTAGATGGGGAGTGTGGATAGTTATCATTTTAGCTTTCGAGTTGGATGTAAGAAGGTATGTTTTGTTTGAATAACCTCTATGTTTTTGTGCGTGCATAAGAGTTTTAATATTTTTACAAGTAGAAAAGAGAATAGAAAACTTTTCCATGTTGTCTAGAGTTTTGAAAGGAGTTGAGATCCTTGTACAATTTAATGATGAAAATGAAAACAAAGAATGATATATTATGCATGTCCATTACATTTGTTATGCTTTGGTTGTAAATCTTTCTCTTCTCTAGATTTTAGTTTTTTAATGCTAGTATTTGGAAATTTATTTTTCCTAAATTTTTAATGGTCTTATCTCTGACCTTATATATGAGTTTATTGGACTGTCATTCTCACTTTTCACAGCTTGCTTTTGCTTCCCTCTCACCCAAGCAGTCCTACCTTGAATCCCTTCCCATCCATTGTGCAAGAACAATAATGAACTCCCAACTAATAAACTTCATGACCTTCTTGAAGAAGACAAAATTTAGAGGTCATGAAGATCTCTTTCAAAATTTCAACCCTCCCATCTCTTACTATGACACAATACTTTTGCATGGATCGAGTTTCAAAGGGCCCACTGAATACATGAGTGCTCAATTTCTCGAGTTCATGGTGTCATTAGAAGGATCCCAAGAGGATTGGGTTCCCATTAGTCTTTTCAAGTACATCAATGTAGACGATGCCTTTGAAAAGCACCTCACTAGGTTTGTGAAAAGCAAATATGAAAATCCCAATGTCTTCGTGCCAAACCTGGTTATTCATAACTCAAAAATAGGCTATTATTTTCATATCCCCACATAAAATAATAAGGTTTTTGCCAAAATTTTACATAAACTATTAGCTTTTGCATTAAATGGTACAATAACTACTTGTTAGACTACATGGATAGCATCCAAATAAAAATTAAGTACATAAAATATTAGCTTCCATATTTACACTTACACAAAATGAAAGTTTCATCTAGAGAGCATATTAATACACCCATAACGGTTAATTGATACCTATTATCTGTAGTTAGATTAGTCAAGATTATAATTCGTAGAATCATGATGGAAATAATTGTAGGAGGTTAATGTACAAAATGAGTAAAGGACTTTATGTGCACTCGAGATTAGTAAAATAACTCAATATATTTATTTCCAAACACGACAATAGTTAACACTTGATTAACACTTAAAAAGTGAAAGTCTATTTAAAGGTCTTGTAAATCATCTCATTAAATTATTGTCACAATATTTTTTTCTAAGTACCAACTAAAGGAAATTTGCTTATGTTAGGTAAGTTAGCTCTAAATGGGAAATTCATGTCTTGCTTAACAACGTTGAAAGATTTGTACTCAACACTTCTTTGTGGGGAGGAGAATCCTCATTAAAATGTAAGGTTACCTTAGGTTAAGGATCTACCTTGGCTATGTGAAGTTGTGAGCTGCTTGATGGTGTGATTGTCATTGCATCATTGATATATGTTTGAAAGGATTGTTTGTGTTTGCTAGGATCTAGATCCCTAATTAAAAACATTAACAAACAGGATGAAAGGAAAGATCGCGCTAGGCTATCTCCAAGCTAGCTATGAGAACCTACTCTAAGGGGGTCATGATTATTGCTTCAAGAGGCTTAGAGCGACTCTATAGCAAAAAGTTCTATCTATAGGGATAGTTTCGAGCATTAGGTTATGTGGATGCCAAGGGGTCTCTGGCCGTAAATTCCACATTACACCTAGAATTTGACGAGCCCCTTCGCGACCCAGGATGGGATCTTGGAACCCTAATACTAGTTACAAGGGAGGAATCTTGGTGGGAAAAATACCCTCGTGGAAATTTGTATATCTTCTATAGGATCAAAAAGATGGAAATTGTAATAAAATTCTAATATAATAAAGGAATTTATTTTTATTCAAGGGTTGTTTGAATTATATGTGTGTCTATGAGATAAATTACGTGAAGGAACTTATGATTTAATAGACTAATTAAGAAAGAGGTTGTATATGTTTCAAATAAATGTGCTACATGTAATTTAAAAAACTAAAGATGATATCGTCATGAAAGGAAAGTGGGTGGGCGTGACCTCCGACGGGTCCATCCGATGGTAGGGTGGTCTGGATTAGCTAGGAGCTTTTCTAAATCGGTGATAGAAATAGGAAGACCCAACTAGTCACTAGGTAGAACCGACTTGCATTGTTTTAGGAGGCCGGAATGGGATTTTGCCTTATAGGCAAGAGGGTTGACGTACCACACTCCCTTTCATCTCCCATTCTCTTTGAACCAAGTGCAACGGAAAGTCCGCTTCAGTTTGAGTAATCCTATAGGAGACGGGAACTCAAAATTACTGACGCCAGTTGGCTGTTAGGAGACTCATCTAATTTTAGGAGCCCAAACATTCAGGTCGATCCTAGTGGGTTTAGCCAAAACTCTTCCATTATGATGTAGACTCAGTAGGGCCTAAGTGACGAGCCCTGTGATACTCTGGGCGGCATCATTTGGAAAACCTATTGATAGACTACTAAAAGGTGTTCCTTGGATTGAGCCTAGTAGATGTTAAGAGTCAAGCTCATGAACCTTGGTTCAATTTTCTACCTTAGTTGAATAAGATTGAGTCATACTGACTTAACCATAGTTATATCTAGATTACTTGATCTTTGTATGTGTGGTGTGTTGTAGTTGAGTTGACTATGTGGAAGATAATGGATTGAACAGGGAGCATGTTTACTACCCTTATGGCCTAGTCTTTGTCCATCTCTCTCTTTGTTCTTCACATGGTATCAAAGCAAGTTATTGTCCTCTTCTCAAAATACACTCCACTAAGTCCTTTTTTGAAGAGATTGGACAGAAGCATTCAAATTTGTGGCATTTGCTTGAAGTGCAAAATTCTTCAGACCACGATGACTTTCTTCCACTCTCTCATCACTAAAGCACATAAGAAGCTTGGGAGAGAGACATATTTCCAAATGGTGGCATGCTTGGAGACATTGTATACAACATCAAAATTTAGTTTGGATGGGTTCAATATTTCTATGATGGTACCATCAACATATCATTTCAAACCTAATAGAAGCCTGTGAGGGTGAAATTGGATGATGATGGAGTAATACTTGGGCTAGAAGGTCAACAAGAAATACCAGGAAGGGTGTTCAGTATACATTTACCACAAAAGAAGCTACCACAGATGTGATAGTCATGTCATCGATTGAATAGAGTAAATGGAGAATCACATTCATAGCAAACTCGACAACTCCCAGATGAACTACAAGCACATGCAACCTAGTTGTATATGTTGTCAATTGAACACAACATTCTAGTTCTAAAGCTGTGGACTTTCTTATTGACTATACAATACTCATAAATCAAAACCTATGTGTAGTTCTTCAAAACTTACAGTCGCCTTGGATGTAAAAACCACGAATTTCTGGCCAAGAAATCAAGATGCTCACAAGCCATTCCCTAAGGTATGGCAACCCATAACTCTTGATGTAATTTGTTTAATGGACAAACACAGGGACCATTCATGATGCTGATGAGCATTCCTACATGTTTCTGCTTCCATTTCTATGGCTAGGATGTAGTAACCAAACTACGATAGCCCTAAATAATGTAGTGAATAGACAGAATCTACAAAAGCTTCAATTGATCCTCTACAAGCGACATGGAAAATGTATTGAATCTCTCCTTATCTGAAGGCGCCTCTCATTGATGACCTATGCTACAGCATGACACAAGCTTATTTTAAGAGGGCAACAAGAGCTTTGTCTTCTTCATCCTCTCTCTAGTGATTCATATGTTAGTTATCTTCTTCTTTGGCCAAATATACAGTATTAAGCAAAGCAAGAATAACACTAGAGTGATGAATAGCATAGCATCTTTGGAAGGTGCTTTTCTCTCTTGATCAAGAGTAGCCTCCTGTCTATACATAAATAGGCACCCTGTTTATGGGTAGCAAATACAAGAATGATGCATAGAGAGTGTTCTCCTTGCAAGTTGTAAAAAGAGAGGCAGTGGCTTCTTTGCCAAAACTTGTAGTCATCACATCAGATTGGAATGCGAGCTATTGGAGGCATTGTAATTGCGATTGAATGGGAACAAAAGACATGTACTGGCTGAGAATGCAATAGTGGTCATTGCTGCAAATTTGCAGTAAAAGTTGGTTGCACTACAAGTCAGTGAAGCACATTGCCTACTAGCATTTTGGAAAATTGACTCTCTACACATCAAATCTTGTTTTGCAAAGCTAAAGACTTTGGAATGGCAAACATTGGAGAGAATGATACTATCACCAAGATAGTAGGTGAGAAGTTGGACTACAATAACTTTGTTTTATGGAAGTTTAGGATGTCGAATTTCTTAAATGGAAGAGGCTCTTGGGACCTAGTCATAGGTCTTAAAGATGAGCCCAAGCTATAGGAGGATAGACATCCAACATAGGATCAATTAAAGGCACATAGGACATGGTTGGAAAAGGCTAGCAAGGTCTTGAATAGTATGTCCTTATGTGTTCAGACACAAAAGCTATGCAAATTGAAAACTTTACTTCACCAAAAGCTGCTTCAGACTTATTTATGAAGAATTATGGGCATGTCACTCATGCAAGAAAGACACAATTGAAGTAAAAATTCAACCACATATCTAGGAATGAAAGGTCTATTGAAGACTATGTGAGTGAGATTAGAACCATTGTAGAACAACTCGGCTCAATTGGAGTTGAAGTTGAGGATGATGATTTGGTGGACACTATCCTCCATGGACTTGGAGAGGAGTATAAGTAGTTTGACATGTCCATATCAGTACATCAGGAGCAACTTGACTTTGATGAACTTGTGGCACTTCTATTCCATGAATAAGTGAAACTTAGACTCAATACAAGTTCCAATAGGTCTTAAAATAGCAGGGACAATGTCTTCTACTCAAATAAAAGGGGTAGTTGTGGAAGAGGAAGATCAAAATTTAGAGGAAGAGGTGTTGGAAATGCATAGGTAGCACGTGGACAACAAGGTATTGGATGGAAAAATAGGCAGCCTCGAGCAAATAGAGGTGCCTCAAATGCACGTGGAAGAGGGGGTTGCTCATCTAGAGGAAGAGGCACTTGGCAGTAGCCCCAAATGAGTCATGGACAACAATCAAATGCAAATAAGTATTTCATTATTGTGGAAAATATGGGCATGTAGCTAAGGATTTCTACAAGAAGCAGAATGATCAAGGAGCAAGAGGGAGGCAACATGGTAATTATGCCTCTTCTAGTGGTATGCATGAAGATGACAGGTTTTTTGCTATGCAACATGTGAACAAAGGGTTGCCTACACAAGGCAAAGTGGATGATGTATGGTATATAGGCTCAGGGGCATCTAACCATATGACTCCTCATGGAGAGTGGTTTGACACATTGGTAGAAGGTGCTCATGGATAAGTTTGCACAGGGGATGATACGCAACATGACATTAAGCATACATGTACTGTTCCCTTGATGATGCATGGTGACAAGAAAAAGAGTCTCTATGATGTGTTGCATGTATCCTCCATAACCAAAAACTTACTTTTTGTGGGACAAATGACTGAACAAAATCTATAAGTTAGATTCAATAGAGATGGGTGCTACATTGAAGAGTATGGTCAAGGATGCAAAATCATTGCTAAAGGCAAAAGAAATGGCAGGATGTTTACATTGAATACAAGAATTCCAACATTAAATGCTGCTATGTACTAACATGACAATGTTGCAATAAGAGACATTGAGATATGGCATAAAAGGATTGGTCATGTAAATGTTCAAAAGCTAGAATATGTAGCATAAGCAAGTTGTAATTGGACTCCTTAAGTTCAAGCATGTGGAATTGGGACATGTATGTCAGTCATGTCAATTTGGGAAGCAATCAAGGCTTCCATTTATGAGGCATGTAAGCACTACTACTAGACCATTACAACTTGTACATTCTGATGTATGGGGACCCTCACAAAATGCATCTCTTTGGGGATCATGTTATTATGTGTCATTCGTAGATGATTATAGTACGAACACATGGTTGTATGTGCTGAAGCACAAGAGTGATGTCATGGACACTTTTTAGGACTTCAAGATACATGTGGAGAAAGAATTGGCTTGCTACATTTGGTGCTTGAGATCTAATAGTGGTGGAGAATATGTCTCTAAAGACTTTGATCGCTTATTGGCAGCCCATGGGATAAAAAGGCAATTGACATGCAGATACACACTACAACAAAATGGTGTGGTAGAAAGGAAAAACAGGGTGATCATGGAATCGACTAGAGCCGTGTTGAATGAGAAGAGCCTACAAAATGCATATTGGGTAGAGGTTGTAATGATTGTTGTGTATGTCATGAATCGTACACCAATAGTAGGGATACATGAGGTGACTCCTCATGAGAGGCTTTATGGGATAAATTCGGACATTAGCCATCTTAAGGTTTTGGGATGTTTGGCATACGTACATGTTCCAGATGAAAAGAGAAAGAATCTTGATCCAAAGGAAAAAAAGGCCATCTTTATTGGGTATGCACAAGATAGGAAAGCTTACAAATGCTACAATCCTACTACTCATGAGACATTGGTCTCAAGAGATATAGTATTTGATGAGCTGAAGTCATGGCATGAAAAGAAGACCATCTTGATGAATGATGATTATGTTTTTTAGGAGACTTATGTACATGCAGGTACAAATGAGAATGCATAAATTTTTGGGCCTTCTAAAGATGATACTACATCAGTTAGTCCTTGGATAGGTAGATTGAGGACTTCCGCATCTTTATCCATTGACATGAGTATGTCAATGGGGGGAGAAATGTGGATAAAGGCAAAGACAAAGTTGATGATGTTATAGGGCCACTCACTTGTGATTATGATTCACTTGGCACTAATGGCTTGGATAGTGAGTTTGGTATTCCATCAGTTGTTGTGACTCCTGGTGTGAGACATAGATATGTACGACCTCATGAGAGAGGAGAGTTTCATATTTCACCTCAGTTGAAGAGATAAAAAAGAGTCAAGAAGCCTGTGGGCTTACATATAGTGGCTATAGAGCAAGGCACTATGCATATGTGGAAGGCAATGGATGATCATTTGTGTAAGGCAATGGATGAGGAATATTTAGCCTTGGCTGAAAATGACACTTGGGATCTAGTTGATTTGCATGAAGGAAAAATGCCTATTGATTGCAAATGGGTATACAAAGTGAAGTGCACATCAGATGGCACATTCGAAAGATATAAGGCAAGACTTGTGGCAAAAGGGTATGCACAACACTATGGTCTTGATTATGAGGAGACATTCAACCCTGTTGCTAAAATGGCAACTTTGAGAACAATGATTGCGTTGGCAGCATCTAGAGGATGGAGTATGTATCAAATGGATGTGAAGAATGCTTTTCTAAATGGTGATTTGGTTGAGGAAGTATACATGGATTAGCTGGAGGGCTATGTATATCCAGATTTTCCTACACGTGTGTGCAGATTGAAGAAAGCATTGAATGGGTTGAAGCAAGCACCTAGAGCTTGGAATGCTAAGATAAGTGCATGCTTATAGAAACTTGGTTTCATTATGGGCAAGGCTAATCATAGCCTATTCACAAAGAAGACAAAGGCTGGTTATGTGACATTAGTCATCTATGATCATTACAAGGGATGATATCACAAGAATTAGAGAGATCAAGGAAATGTTACATGTTGAATTTTAGGTCAAAGATTTGGGTGAACTAAAGTATTTCCCAGGGATTGAGGTTTTCTCTACACCTCATGGTACTTGGTTGTTTCAAAAGCAATATGCACAAGACATGTTAACCAAGTATGGTATGTTGGATTGCAAGTCTTTGAGCACTCAATTGGAGCAAAATGTTAAGCTACTTGTAGATGTTAGACATGAGATTGAGAATGTCACTATGTATAGACAAATGGTGGGTAGCCTGATTTACCATACCATTACAAGCCCAGATCTACTAGTGGGTATGAATTTTTCATTGGTAGTAGTATGGTCAGTTGGAGCAGTAAGAAGCAACCTACAGTTACTCTCTCTAGTACTGAGGCAGAGTATAGAGGTGCTGCACTAGCTACATGTGGTGAGGCAACATGGCTTATAAAGCTTCTTGATGATTTGGGCATGTAGGAAGTCAAGCTTGTCACACTCTATTGTGACAACATGAGTAGTGTGCTCCTAGCCAATAATCTTGTCTATCATGCTAGGACTAAGCACATTGAGGTACACTATCACATCATCAAAGAAAAAGTGATTGTTTGCAGGTTACATTGATTTGGTCCATGTGAGGACAAAAGACCAAGTTGCAAATATCTTTACCAAGTCATTGGGTAAAGATAAGTTTGAGCATTTCAAAGAGCTACTTGGAGTGAAGTATCACACTTGAGCTTGAGGGGGAGTGTTAAGAGTCAAGGTCATGAACCTTGGTTCAGTTGTCTACCTTAGTTGAATAAGGTTGATTCATATTGACTTAACCATAGTTACATCTAGGTTACTTGATCTTTGTATGTGTGGTGTGTTGTAGTTGAGTTGACTGTGTGGAAGATAATGGATTGAACAGGGAGCATGTTTGCTACCCTTATGGCCTAGTCTTTGTCCATCTCTCTCTCTAGTTCTTCACAGCAGACACCTCACACAGGTTTTTTGCCCAGCACACCCCGCATCCTCTGAAAACCCCTAACAATGCAATTTGTTCTCTCTGAATGCTAGACAATAAGTTTTTTGCCTTGGCCAAAATTCAATTCCATGGCAGGGTTTTTTGCCTAGCATAACTTGGACCTTCTGGCAACCCCTCAACGGTGCAATTTCTGCTCTCCGAGCAAAAAGTATTGTTTGGATCATGAAAAAAAAGAAAAACTTGTACATACCTTTGTAATGATTATCACGAGAGCAATATGTCAAGCATTAAATATATTTGATCAATGTAAGTGAAAACATGTATTAACTAAAACTCACTAACAAATGTAAATAATAAAAAAGAATTACATCTCATTGAAGTAAAACAAAAAGGCTTTGCAAATCGATTACAAGCTAGGTATATCAACAAAAAATTTACAGCTATGAGGACTCTAGTCCCATTCCCCTCTAATCCCCATAGCTAATTACATATCTCTGTGCATGATGGTAACACCATTTTCATGTATTGCACATACTTATGCATCCTCAAACAAGCTTACTAAGTAAGCCTTTGCTGCCTCTTGCAAGGCCTCTAGCCTTGCACCTTGCATTTGCTTGGTCATCTCCATATCTCCAAAAAGTTTACTTTATAGTGTGGGCAAATGGTGCTTTGCATATTTGAAAAACCTAGTATACCTTGTTTACTATCTCCAACAAAAGTGAGTAACAAGATGTAGAATTAAAAGGTGGATTTAGCCTAGTGTTAGGGTTTTTAGGATACAAGGAATTGTCTATCCAGAGATTGATGTTTTTCTTTTCCTCTAAATGATATTTGAAATTAGTTATTGCATCTAGGCCACATTTTCTTTAAGGGGTCTTTGTAACAGCATACTCTTCATCTACTCAAACATGCAAATCCACTTTTCTCTTATGATTACTTATATCCCTAAGTAGTTCCATTAGAAAATGCAAAGTCGTAAGAGAATGGAGTAGAGTAATTTTGTCATAATAATAATGATTTAGAATTATTAGAGAGAAAAAAAATACATTAGAAATACTTGGATGTGTATATAATAGGGTCAAGCATCATTAGAGGTGCAAAATATTTGTTTTTGAAAGGAGATGAAAATAGTCACTTTTTGGAATTATAATTAATCCACCCTGCTAATGTGGCACTTAGGAGGAGTAGTGGGACATAAAGAGTGTGTGTAACTACCTCTGCAAGGTTCCACGAACCACTTATGAGGGTATGAAAAAGTGTAAATTGATTTGGAGGTTATTTAATGCAAAAAGGTATATTAAAAATGAGTATTTTAACTTGCAATATGGTTGGCCACCTTTTTAGGAGAAAAACATATTTTCTATGAGAAAATTTTAAAATCCATTTTTGGACCAAAAATAAATCCGAGTTGGTGATGTGACACTTTTAGAAGAGTGGTTGGAGGATAAAAAAGGCTAGTCACTAGGGTGTTAGATTTAGATTTGTGTGTGAAGGCACAAGCATCAGAAGCTAAGGTACTAAGATTTAGAAGAATAGAGAAACATTATTACACTCATAGTCTCTATCTCATTAAAACTAGAAGAACGGGGGTTAGAAGCAAGGGTCTTGAGAGATTTATAGTTGGTTTTTCCTTTTGGCTTATGAGTTTAAAAACGTGCTTGTTGCTTTTGCTTTTGTATTTAGCCTTATTGTGGTGCTTGAGAGGTATCTGAAGATATTACATTAGAAGAAATAGGATTGGAATAAGCAAGCAAGAAGATACCACAACTTGCGGCATGAAAAGGGAGTGAAGGTGGAGGAGGAGATTTGGATATCCATTCAGATTTGGCTTCACCCTATGTGTCACAAAGAAATTTAAAGGTATGGTACCTACGATCCTTCTCTACAAGTAGTGCATTGAAATTTTAAATTCTGTGATTGCAATCGTCGCTTTTCTCTCTCAATCACACTTACAAGAAATTGAAGGCCTATAGGCCTATTGAGAAACCATGAGTCTCTTCTTAAACCCAATGGGCCCTTTCAAGGAAAATTGGCCATAAGATCATTCTTATAGTAGTAGGCCATAAGGCTATTTCAATTCGATTCACAAAGGTGGATGCAATCAGACTTAGATGATAAGGTAATCACCATGTGGAGCATGGAAGGGTGTGGTTTGATCATATGCAAAGGCCTTAACCATGGTCATCCTTGCATACTTTTTTGTCCCTTGCCCCCCAACATTCCTAGGCTCCACCCTACTTTTTGTTGTAGGGCTCCACCTAGAAAGTAGGGAATCTCCCTTTTTTAGAGCTGCCAGGCAGTACATTGGTTGTAAGGAGAAAGAGTTGAAGACTGTAGGTAGTTTGCAAGCAGAAGAGCATGTGGATGGGCTGTATGAAGGAATGTCTTATGCAGATACATTGTTTGAGATGGGAAATATGCCGAAAACCGATGTATGTAAGGGTTCAAAGATCATACATATGCAAACCTTGGATATGTATCAGGAAATTTCTGATTTTATGCTAAAAACAGAGTCAGAGGCTGAGAAAACTCAGCAAACCAAATCTATGGCTGATCTTGATAAGCTTTCAGAGTTGTAGAGGGCTGAAACCTTTTAGCCAGCAGAGTTAAATGCTGGAAAAATTCAGCATATGGAGTATAAGGCTGCATCATGGCAGTCCACAGAGCAGAGGGCTGAAACCTTTCAGCCAACAGAGTTTAATGCTGAAAAATTTCAGCATACAGAGTTTCAGGCTGCACCCATGCAGTCCATAGAGCAAAATGCTGAAATCTTTCAGCCAACAGAGTTGAGAGTTGCTGAAAAATTGCAGAAATTACAGCAATGCGGAGATTTGTGGGAGCTTGTGTATTTTACATGATTTGGATTCCTCATTTTTCTCACATAGCAGATGTTCTCTATCAGCTGCTTCGAAAGGGGCAGAAGTTTCATTGGGATGAGAAGCATTCGAAAGCCATGCGTAAACTCAAGAAGCTGTTGCAGTCAGCTCCTACTCTTCGCAAGGCAGATTATCAGTGTGGACAGCCAATCATGTTGACAGTTGATACCAGCCCTATTGGCATAGGATGGGCAGTGGGACAGGATGATACTGATAGAAACAGATATGCAATCCGCTTTGGAGCTAAAGTTCTTAATGAGCAACAGAGGAGATATCCGCAGATTAAAAGAGAATTGTGGGGAGTAGTCACTGCACTGAAGTGTGATGAATGGTATTTTATTGGTGCTTCAGTTGTTGTGGAAACAGATTGTTTGCCTTTGCTTGGCATGATTACTAGCTGTTTGACTCCAGATATAGTGATGCTTCGGTGGACTGCCTACATCAAATCATTGAATCCAGAATTTTGACACATAGCAGGAAAAGATAATCCAGTTGCTGACATGCTATCTAGAGCGAGATATGAGGATGAGGAGTCAATGCTTGCAGAAGATAATGAGACAGAGTTTGCAGCTTCTGTCCTTGTTCATGATTGTCATGTATCTACTGTTGAAGCCTTTACTGACAGATGATGATTTCAAGAAAATCAGAAGAAAGGCTTATGGGTATTTCTTGAAAGATGGTTTTCTTTGGAAGCACCCAAAGAAGAGAGGCGGCCTACCCTTGAGGGTAGTTTGTGAGGCAGCGATGCAGATACAGATTATGCGAGAGTTTCATGAGAGTTCTTGGGCTAGACATAGAGGTGTGTGGGCTACCTATGAGAAAATCAAAGAAAGATACTGGTGGAAAGGGATGTATAAAGATGTTTCCCACTTTGTGGAGACTTGCAGGGACTGTCAGCTTTACTCTTTAGTGTGGCATCGTGATGAGTTGCATTCGACCTATCCGCTATGTATGCATTATAAATGGGTGGTTGACTTGGTTACTTTGCCAGTGGGACTTTGGCAGATGAGATATCTTGTCTTGGCTAGGGAGGATCTTACAAACTATGTTGAAGGCAGATCTTTGCGGACGAAGACCACCACTACAGTATGTAAATTCTTGTTGGAAGAAATATTTTGCAGGTATGGATGTATAGGCAAGATTACTGCTGATCATGGAGAGCTAGATGCAGATGAAGCTAGAGAATTTTTCTCACGGCTTGGGATTAAGTTGGCTCTTACTACTGCCTATAATCCAGAGGGGAATGGCAGAGCGAAAGAGGACATCCGCTGATAGTTAAGGCATTGGCAAAAGCTTGTAGAGGTCAGATTGGAGATTGGCCGAGATTATTACCTTTTGCATTATGGGCAGATCGCTCTACACATAGCGTGACTACTGGATATATGCCTGCAGAGTTGATGTATGGGCAAAAACCTGTCATGCCTACTGAAATTTGTGCTCTCACATGGAGTGCTCTTCCATGGCATGAGAATTTATCAAGAGAGGAGCTTCTAGCTCTTCGGATTTGTCAACTAGAGAGAAGGGCAGAAGATGTGCAGCTATAGCAGTTGATCGTTTGAAGGTAGCCCGACTCAGAAACAAGGACAGGTTTGATTTGAGGCATCGCTTGAGGCCTAGAGCCATAAAAGAAGGAGATTGGGTTCTAGTCTATGACAGTAGCCTAGAGAATCAGCATAGTAGCATGAGAAAAATGGTTCAAAGATGGTTTGGACCATAGGAGGTGAAACAGGTTTTTGACAATGCTACCTATGAGTTGGCTGAATTGGATGGGACGATATTGAGGGTGCCCATTGCTGGAAACGAGTCAAGATTTTCAAGAGAAGAGAAGATGAAGAGTATGCACTTGAAGCATTAGCAGAAGAAGAGCAGTCAGAAGAAATTCTAGCAGAAGAAGTAGAGAATATGGATGATGAAGCTGATGGAGAAACAGGTCTACCAGAAACTGATAAAGGACTAGACCTGTTTGTGGACTTGGGTGATTCTGGATAGTTGGCTCATCCGGAGGATGCGCAGGTTTAGAGGGGGTGGATGTCATGCTGCTGCGCATCCGAGCCGTAAACACCTCCATTTTTGTTGTGCATCTGTGTTATCTTTTCACGTGTGTTTCATTGTGTGTGATTGCTGCATTATCTTTCCGTCATTTTCAGTACCCGCATCCAATGTACATACTCCACTTGTGTGTTTGTGTTTGTGTGTGATTCAGTTTGTGTGCATGTTGTGTGTGTGTCAAAAAAATATGAAAAACTGATGCTAAAGAGTAATATTATGCTGTCAATTTCAATGATGAATTCCAAGAAAAGTGCAGGAAACCGTGGAATCAAAGAAAGCTTTGTAAAAGCCGACATTTAAGCTATGAAGATAGAGGTTGCACGTGAACAAGGCCTGCTGGACTCATTATGCACAAGAATCATCGTCACAAGGGATGAAAACATAAAGGAAACACTAGACCCTCTCTCTGCATTAACAAATCGTGATACATTGGCAAAAACTATATATTCTCATCTCTTTGATTGGCTTGTCCACAAGGTGAATAAGTCAATAGGTCAGGATCCGGATTCAAAGACCTTAATAGGTGTTCTTGATATTTATGGATTTGAAAGCTTCAAGACCAACAGTTTTGAGCAGTTTTGTATCAATCTTACGAATGAAAAGCTGCAACAACATTTCAATCAGCATGTGTTTAAAATGGAGCAGGAAGAGTACACAAAGGAAGAAATAAATTGGAGCTACATTGAATTTGTTGATAATCAGGACGTGTTGGATATGATAGAAAAGAAACCTTTGGGAATAATTGCTCTGCTGGATGAAGCCTGCATGTTTCCAAAAGCGACACATGAGACATTTGCAGGGAAGCTTTTATGGATTTTTCTCAAGGGAAGGAAACTGATTCTTCAGTGTTAAAAGATGAGAAATCCAAGTTCCATCTAAAAAACGGCGGCAGAATTGCTGATGTGTGATTAAAAAAAGCGATGCTGGAACTCGGCAGATCTTTCAGGGTACATGGCACCGAAAAAGAAATCAATGAAAAAAAAAACTAGCCAGATTCGGATGCAGGGGGATCGCGGAGCTTCTTCGGAGGGGTACTGAGAATGCGGACAGGAAGCTGATCGAGGAGATGAACCAGGGAGCTCTATGACATCGAAGGTGGGGAACGAGAAAAAGTGAACAATACTAAAGGCTGTTGTGTCAGAGAAGGCAGTGCTGAGCGCAGAGCTAAGATAGAATAGTGGAACAGGGAGCGGGAAGAACAACAATCTTCAGCATATGTTAATGCCAATGGAGGTTATGGGCAATTCCAGTAGTTTGATGCGAAGGTGGTTTCAAATTTATTAAGTGCTATCTGACAGGCGTTTTACGACAGGCCAGCGTGGTCATCTGCAGGCTGAGAGCAAGCAATGAGACACCTTTTAACTGCCTTGTGACAGAACTATCTGGCATCTCTCTCTCATCTACAGCGTCGGAAAAGGAGTGATGGTACTTACAGCAGTGACTTTATCTTGTATGGAATGAGTTTTGTGAACGATTTTCTTATTATGGCATGAGGACAATACTTGCCCTCTTTCTGTTGGAGTGGATTGGACTTGGGAGACTCAGGCAACAGAGATGGTGCACTTGTTCATAGTGGCATGCTCTGCCACACCACTTATGAGTGGATTGTTGATGTCGGCGAACTGAACGGGGAGGTCTCTCTGTCAGTGTCTATTTCTTTGCTGCCATTGCACCTCGACTCCAGCCTCACTATTACTCAATTTCTTCATCTCCAAAGTCCTCTCCTAAGCGGATACATGTTACCTGTGCATTGGTTTATGGTAGGAGTCCCACCGGTCGATTGCATAAAGGTGTATGCTCCACATGGATGAAGAATGATGTTCCAGCCACATGTAAAACAGATGATAAATGTAGCTGGTCACCGATCTTTGTAAGACAGTCAAATTTTAGGCTACCAGAGGATCCATTAACACCCATAATAATGGTTGGTCCAGGGACTGGTTTGGCACCTTTCAGGGGCTTTCTACAAGAAAGAGCTGCACTTCAAGCATCTGGAAAAGAGTTCGGACCTGCACTTCTGTTTTTTTGGTTGCCGTTCAAGGAAACAGGATTACATTTATGAGAAAGAGATTCTTGCACATGCTGAAAGGGGCATTTTAATAGAACTCTCTGTAGCCTTTTTAAGGGATGGATCGAGAAAAGAATACGTGCAGTATAAAATGAATGAAAAAACTGTACAAAGAATAGAGACGTAAAAGCTCTGTTTCACATGATAAGCTTCTATTAGGGGCTGTGAAGCAAGCTCTAAGGAGTGCATGCCATGGTCTACAAGACAGGAATGATGCAATGGATAATGTGTGGCAAGAGCTCCTTGCTCAGTATGGGATTGTGTTGAAAGTCTTAAAGAATCGAGTGGATTTGGAACGTGTTAGACGTTTCAGTATAGCGAATACCATACAAACAAGGAAAATGGATACAAGTTTTGATGCAATGGATGCAAGAGTGAGCCCTATATGCCATTATGGACTGCATCTCTCTGCAATAGGTTTCAGTTTGCTGACCTGAGCAGTATACATGTGTGGAGCCTATGCATGCACTTATCAGATGCTTTATCCGTTGGACCTGGAGTTTGAACAAGCTGTTTATGACTAAGTCCTGAATCTGGTTGAATTATTTGGTGCCCTGAAAACCAGGCTCATATGCTTATTGTAAAGCAGTGGATAGATTGTCATGCTTTGTCATTTATTTTGACTCTACTTTTGTAATGTACTTGATAAGCAATATAGTGATCTTTGGCATCAAATATTGAGTTATTGAGATCTTCTTGTTAGCCTCATTCCTTGCTGTACCTTGAAACCCGTGTTCTGCAGCTCTTGCACGAACTCTACGACATTTCTGGTGAACCCGACGTAAAAGTGCTGTGTCAATTTTCAGCAAGATGGGGGACTCGCAAGAAGAGATGACAGATGACAATGTCATGAAGCATCTGTTTCAGTAATTTACATCCTATATGCAGCAGCAAGCTCACGGAAGCATGATAGTGATGCCATGGATGCCTTGAAAGCTGTCCTACAGGAGATGAAGCAGTTCAACGGCCAACAAGTTTCAACTTACCTGCATTTGTATGAAGAAAAGATGAAGTTTTTTGGGGTTTCTCAAGATATTTGGAGCCGCTACTTCTTGCGGATTGTGGTGCGTGCTCTTGAAGTCCGAATTTTAGAAATTCAAGGAACACATGCTGGTTGGACAGAGTTTAAGAAGGCATTAAAAGATGAATATTTCCTGGAGGATACAGGTCTTATGAACTGCAGGAATTTCTTACCATGGGTTTCTATGCCTAAAAAAGGACTTTCAGTTACCGCCCTTCTGCGAGAGTTTGAGAGCCGCTATGATCAGTTGGATGGAACTCAGCAGCAAGCTTTGGAGATGCAGAAAGTGGAATTATTTTTACAAGCTGTTGATGCTGATTTACAGGAAAAGTTGGATGATCTTTTCGAAGATCAAGCTACCGATTCAAGTTTAAAGACCGAGTGGAGGCATGTCATTGATGCTGTGAATACGCTTGTTAAGAAGCAGCGCAGGAGAGTACGATTGCATCGTAATACAGGATCTGTTTCTGAAAAATCCTTGGAGACCTCTACTTCTACCCCTGCTGCAAGTTCTATGCCTAAGCCTACTCCTCTTGTTGTAAATCCACCAGTTCATGTTGCTCCAGTGCCCTTATCCATAGATGATGTTATTAAAGGCTTGGCAGATTTGACGATAGAGGCAGTCAAAGCTGAAGTTGGGAAGTTAAAAGAGCAACTTATGTCAGTACCTGCTATAGCACCTGCTCCAGCGACTGCTTTTCCAGTTGGCCAAAGAAAAGGGAGATGATGTATTTGGTGCGATAGTACAAAGCACCAACACTGTAGAGATTGTGATGCTTTTCAGGAAGCGCATAAGAAGAATGTAGTGTTTTGGGGACAAGATGGGAAGATATGGTTGACAGAGACTGGTGCTCCTCTTGACACGAACTTTGGTAAGGGAGGCATGAAGAAGCTCGTTGATGATATGGCTGCGCGATCAGCTTATGTGAGTGTTAGAGGAGATGCTTCAGCTTATGGAGTCCATCTTGAGCAGAAATCAGATGGAGACTCTGCTTTATGGTCCTCTGCCTTGGAGATAGCGAGAAGAGGGAAAGTTCAGGCATCCACTATGACTTTTGTGGGCTCCAGCATCCGAGGAGAGACCGGATGGGATTCTCCTATTGACAGGTATTCTATTTTTGCTTATATGGCGAAAACATAGGGTTTAGATGCCTTGGTTGAGGAAAAGAGAAGAAGAGATGAGGAGGGTCTCAGCACCTCCAAAAAGACTAGAGGGGGTGACTTTGTTTCGCCACCTGTTACAGCTCCACCTATGACGAGTTCTCCAGCTCAATCAGGTCTTGAACGACCTATGGGAGACAAGCAGATGAAAGAAAAGAGACAACCAAGAAAGGAGCCAGGATTTAAGCTCTTGTCGGACCTTGATATGCAGACGGATATGAGTAAAATTTTTCATGAAATAATTTTGAATAGTGAAGTCACTTTTACTGTTGGTGAAGCTCTTGGGATTGGTAGAAGAGAAATACAGGATCAGATGCAGGATCTTTTGCGGAGGAAATGACATGCAATGGAAGGACCTACTTTACAGGGATTATGGCATGGAGCTCTTGGGGAAGAGCATGATGATGCAGTGATGGTTGAGAATGCTTCTGTCAATCCGCAGTTGGAGAAAATAGTTCAGCCTATGCAGCATGAAGATGATGATACCCCTATCCTCATTCCTCGCAGCCACTTCTCACATAGTCATTGAGCTAGAGCAACCACTGAGACGGTGGTAAGGATTGGAGAGAAACAAATTCCTTTGGTCGCTTTAGTCGATCATGGTTCCGAGATTAATCTTATAGCTCGAGGTGTTTATGAGAGTGGCAAGTGGCCTATGGATGCAGAGCATGGCTGGCGCATGAGAGCAGCCAATAATACTTCTGGTGATATGTATGCTGCTTGTTCGAGCGTCAGAATTTCTATTGGTAATGTTGAAGAGGATTATCATTGCTTTGTTCAGGATTCTTGCTCTTATCCGATTATTCTTGGACAGCCTTTCATTACAGAAGCAAGAATGGAAACGAAAGTGATGGATGATGGCTCAACCTATGCACGGATACGCAGTAAGGATGGTATGCGAGCTGTTCAGTTTATGACTGTTGGAGTAAATCATCCGAGAAACAGGGACTCCTTGCGTGAGGCACCACTACCTGCGAAGGAGTTGGATTTTCATTAGGTACCGCTGTCTTGCGAGACGCCAGTGGTACAGTGCGGAGAAAAGAGGAGATCTCGCCTCCTGGCAGCCAGTCTTTCTCCACTAATTTTGTTGGTTTTTCTGTAGATAGTTCAGTGAGTTATCAGAAAATTTCAGATTTGCCTAGAGCTGCTAGGCAGTACATTGGTCGTAAGGAGAAAGAGTTGAAGGCTGCAGGTATTTTGCAAGCAGAAGAGCATGTGGATGGGCTGTATGAAGGAATGTCTTATGCAGATACATTGTTTGAGATGGGAAATATGCTGAAAACCGATGTATGTAAGGGTTCAAAGATCATACATATGCAAACCTTGGATATGTATCAGGAAATTTCTGATTTTATGCTAAAAACAGAGTCAGAGGCTGAGAAAACTCAGCAAACCAAATCTATGGCTGATCTTGATCAGCTTTCAGAGTTGTAGAGGGCTGAAACCTTTCAGCCAGCAGAGTTAAATGCTGGAAAAATTCAGCATATGGAGTATAAGGCTGCATCATGGCAGTCCACAGAGCAGAGGGCTGAAACCTTTCAGCCAACAGAGTTTAATGCTGAAAAATTTCAGCATACAGAGTTTCAGGCTGCACCCATGCAATCCATAGAGCAAAGCCTTTTAGGGTTTTCATGAAGCGCTCCAAGAAGAACAACCATCGTGTATGGACAGGTCCAACAATCTCCACTTCATCCACAAGATGCACAAGAAGGTGGATTTGTATGGTGAGCATGCTGGTGGGCAGGTATTTCTCAAAGAGACAGACTGTCTCCACTACTCCCTGCCTCGCAGATTCAATAGAGGACGTCTTAATCTCCTTCTGTGAGATCCATTGCACCAAAGTCGACAACTTGTAAATGGCCCCGCGTATTTCTGGAGTAAGACATCCTGCGATCGCGATTGGTAGTACAAACTACCAGAAATGAGAAAGAATTATGAATAATGGCTACATTCCAAATAGCAAAATGCCCACGCTAATTACAGTCCATTTGTAGTACAAACCTGACATATCTTATGCTAGTCATGGGATTTTAGCCCTGATAATTGGTCGTCTTTAGAAAATATGGACCTGAGAGAATGCATCATACCCATCGGAGTGCGGATAGACTTGATTACTTGCTTCACAATGCGCTCTCCTTTAGTGGACAAAACCCAAGGAGCGCGAGGAAGCTGCACGTGACCATCAGCACTCGACTATGGCCAAAGCGCCTCCATCTTACCTACCTCCTTCAAATCCATTCGTGCCCCTATAGTGTCTCTCTTTTCTGTGATGTGGTCCCATAACAGGCTGCCCATATTCTTGAAAATATGCATGGGATCCAACAAGTGGTTGACCTGTAAGTGGGTCCAATATGGCAACTCGTAGAAAACTGAGAACCGCTGCATTCCATTTGGATGTGATTCCGCGTGGACCATTTTCAGCTCGTACCAGCTTGCGGCTTTCATACGTGTTGGAGGTCGTCCAAGGAAACCTTCCCTGAGTTCATGATCCTCCGGCAAGAAAGCAGCGTATCCTTGATATACCATATTCTTCATGGTTTGTGACCTTCGGGAGTCTAACTGTGGCCCGCACAATGGACATGCATGATAACCTGAGGTAACCAGACCTGTTCCAACACCACAACCTAGTGAATACTTGATTGAACGAGATAAAATATAGATATTACCTGCGAGAACAGAGGCCTGCTCACTTGAGCACTCTCCCAATCCTGGAAAGTCATGCATCGTCGACATGAGAATGGCTCGAATATTGGCGTACCGCCAACCATCGCGCCTGCTCATATCTTGCACAGTGATCCCCTCCTCCCACAAAATCTTAAGCTCATCGACTAATCGACGAGGATACACGTCCATATTTTTTACTTTGTAGTGGCCTGGGACGAGCAAGCTAAGGATGAGATGTTCTTTCTTCGTAGAAATCCATGGAGGGATGTTGTAGTTGACAAGGACTATAGGCCACACACTATAAGAAGTTGAGCGTAGATCGAATGGGTACACGCCATCCATTGCGAGACCGAGCCGACGATTCCTTGGTTCTTGGGCAAAGCCTGGGAAGGTAGAGTCAATGTGGCTCCATGCATGCAAATTTGCTGATATTTGTTGAACTCCATCCGTGGACCTATTCTGTGCATGCCACGTTGTCAAGCTCGCCATGCCGGACGTATGAAACACATCGTTTATGCGCAGGATGAGCGGAAAGTGTCTGAGAACTTTTTGAGGGATGGTTTGCCCTTGCAAGTCCTGCCGATACCTATGAGCACCACACTTTGGACATGTCTCCATAGTCTTGTATTCTCCTCGAAACAGATAGCAATCGTTGATACATGCATGGATGTTATTGTAGTCCATGCCAAGCTTCCGTAAAGCATATCGTGCATCATTACGAGACTCAAGCATGGTATTTGCAGGTGGTAATATATGATATTTCAATAACCTGAAAAAAATCATAAAACACCTTGAAAAAGCACTAGTGCCGAAAAAAAAATCAATGAAGCGTATGTACAAGGTACCTGAACAACTCGGTCACACTTGTATCGCTCCACCCGTATTTTGCTTGCACACTTAAGAGTGCAAGCACTGTCTTCAGCCAAGATACTCGGCACCCATCATATAATGGTATGGATGCTTCCTCTCTAAGTGGATCAGGAAGTCTCGACATCCATGGGAATCAATGCATCGATCATTGCCTCCATCTCAGGCTCCAAGATTGTAGGTAGGTCTGGAAGGTTGCCTGACTCCTCTGGCATTGAGAGTATAGATTGGCCTTGCGAGTGGTGGATTGGCTCCTGCACTCCATCCATCACACGCCCACGTACTCTTCTAATTGGCCGCAAAGGATGCACTCCCTCTTGGGACAAGACATCACCTCCCTAGATAGAAAATTTACCAATAAGACCCAATCTTATTGTATATGGTATTCAATTAGCTTGCGAGTACAATGCATGATTGATATTAACTTCAAATTACCATTTGCTGAAAATCTGCAATCACTTGATCAATGATCTCAGATTAAAACTCGCCAAATCGTCATACGTGTTCTATAGACAATCGGCGTTTTCGTCTAATTGCCAACTTGCATTGAGAGCAAGGACATGGGACACGCTGATTAAGATACGCCTCACGATCTTGAACAACAGAACCTTCTTCGTTTTCCATCTTGTCTATGTTACAACAAACAATTTAATGACTTGTAATACAATTTGGGAAAACCCTTCACTCATTGTTTATTGGAGGTCACTTATGCTTCTCGAGATGTCTATTTGATGTGAGATCACTTGGGATGTTATGTCAATGTCTTGGCATACTATTGGACTAATTTGAGCACTCATTTACTCAATTTTATAGAGGTTTTCACTTCTATAATAAGTAGGCAGGAATGCTATTTTTTCAGAGAAACTTCATACTTATTGCTTGTTGATGCTTATTGATTACTTTGCATGCTACACTAATGTCTATGGTTGATGTCCATATACTTGGCCATGCTTCTAGAATGCACTTGGATTGAGATTGAAGCTTATTCTCATTGAGTTTGACTATCACTTCTCACATCAAGCATTAATTTAAGACACTTCATGACTCTTATCATTGGATGATACATGAGCCATTTATTAGATATATTATAGTGAGACAATAGGACTAATTGTGACATGTACATGCTCTCTTGATACTCATTGGATGCAGTACTTCTATCGTAGGATGGTTTGATGTTTTGCCTTGGATCTAGTACTTATATCTGTCATAGTGTTGTCAGTGGTATTTATATGCTTCTAGGACGACCTCTCTTCCTGCTAGCTTTCACTCAAGAGGTTCTTCCATTTAAATGCTCCTAACACTCTCCAATGAGTTGCATTTAGATGAGTTACATTGTGAGTTCAATTTGAATGCATTTATATGAGTTACATTGTGAGTTGCATTTAGATGTTGTAAGCAAAAAAAATTCACTAATTTCTTTCCTAATACAATTGATAAACATTAGACATAACTAATCCTCCATAGCAATCATTAGACATAACAGTAGACATAACTAATTTCTTTCCTAATGCAATTGATAAACGTTGGACATAACTAATCCTCCATAGCGATCATCAATCAATGCAATTTGAATCTCTACTACAAATGATTAGAGAGTTTTTTAATAAAAAATTGAGTTGTTGATTTCTATCTACTCTAATATACTCAACCAATCAAATCACCATCTCAAATCAATTCAGCCTCACAATCCAAGCATGGCTCCCTCAATTGGTTATGCCACTCCATTTTGCAATCCATCCATTCCTCAAGTACTCCAACAAAGAGAGGAAGCATAGAAAAGAAAGAGGGATATACCAACCTCATCTCAACTCCACCTCTCACCCTCCAAATTGTAGAAGAAGAAGGGGAAGAAGAGAAGAATGCAAGATAGGAGAGAAGCTTCACTCTTCTAGTTCCTCACTTAATTCCTCTCTCACTCTCCCTCACCCTCACCCTCACCCTCACTCTCACCCTCACCCTCACCCTCGCCCTCAATGTGAAGCATAAGAAGATAGGATACAAGGAGAGAGAAGAGAGCTCTCAAGTTTGCACACACAAGATGTCAAGATTGTGGGAGAGAAGGAAGGAGTCTCACTTGTAGCTTTCTTGCTTGCACAATGGGGGAATACACACAGAGGTGGAGGCTGAAAACAATTTTCCTCTTCTTAGTTGTGTAAGCCAAAAGAACTCAAGTACAAAGAAATAGAAGAACCCTATATATGGGTCTCAAACCAAACTCAACTAACTAAGGTGGCATACTAACTGAGCCACGAACTAGAGTAGATAAGGATAGCTATCATGTAGCTATTATTCATGGGCGGTGTACCAACCGCGTCTGCAACTGACAAGTCGGTGACATAAATACACAACGGTCACCCTGGTGTATCACGGGTGGAGCTCGATATCTCAACACTCCCCCTCGAGCTCAATCCCAATTCCTGCATACCAAGCAGGTCTCTGAACTTGCGCAGCTTCTCTGCGCCCAATGCCTTCGTGAATATGTCAGCTACCTGATCCTCTGTGCTAACATAAACTAGATCAATAAGACCTAGTAAAACCCTCTCTCGCACATAGTGATAATGCACCTCAATGTGCTTTGTTCTAGCATGATAGACTGGGTTATTTGCCAAGTGTATACTACTCATGTTGTCACAATAAATGACAACTGACCCATCTATAGGCTGATGCATATCATAAAGTAGCTTATGCAACCAAGCTACCTCACATGCAGCCATTGCTACGCCCCTGTACTCAGCCTCTGTGCTGGATAAGGCAACTGTAGGTTGTTTCTTGCTGCTCCAAGTGACTGCAGCACTCCCAAAAGAGAACACATATCCACTGGTAGATCGTTTATCAGAAATGCTACCAGCCCAATCAGCATCAGTGTATCCATGCAATTGTATCTGAATCCCAGTCTCATAAAATAGTCCATACTGCAATGTGGACTTCACATACCTGAGTATGCGTCTAGCCGCATCCAAATGTGGTTTCCTTGGAGCCTGCATAAACTGACTTACCAATCCAACAGCATAGCTCAAATCTGGCCTGGTAATAGTCATATAAATCAAACTTCCTACTATGCGTCTGTACATAGTAGGGTCTTCTAGAAGCTCACCTGCATCTGTGCTCAGCTTCACATTCTGCTCCAAAGGAACTGAAATAGGCTTACAGCCTGTCATCCCATATTTGGACAGCATGTCCAATCCATACTGCCTCTACAAGAGCTGTATCCCACTTGGTGATCTAATCACCTCAATACCCAAGAAATAACGCAGCTCTCCCAAATCCTTCATTTCAAGCTTCTGCTTCAATAGCATTTTCACATGAAGGATATCTTCATCACTGTCACCTGTCACAATCAAATCATCAATATAAATGACAAGTAGCATAATATCTTTCTCTGTTTTTCTCACATAAAGTGAGAAATCTGCCTTGGAAATCTGAAAGCCAATAGTGACAAGATACTGTCCTATCTTGTCAGACCATGCTCTAGGTGCTTGCTTCAAGCCATACAAGGCTTTCTTCAACCTGCAAACAAACTCAGGATGAACAGCATGCACATAACCTGGTGGCTGCTCCATATAGACCTCTTCTTGCAAATCACCATGCAAGAAGGCATTCTTTACATCCATCTGATGTAAAGACCATCCCTTTGATGCAGCCATAGCAATGACTGCTCTTACGGTTGCCATCCTTGCAACCGGACTGAAAGTTTCTTCATAGTCAATGCCATATGTTTATGCATACCCCTTGACTACTAATCTTGCCTTGTATCTGTTCACAGAACCATCTGCAAAGTTCCAACCTATTTATTTATTTTGTAGTTGAAGACTGCTAAGTATTCACTTTTTTCGATTTAATTTTATTATTTTCTAAAAATTGTGAATGCTTCAGTTGATGTGTAGAGCAGGTGGTGGTGCATTGGGAAGCACTAGGCGATAACGTGTATTCAAGTTATTTAGAAAAAATTATCATTTTTGATGGGCGTGCATCTTAGGCGTGGCACTAATATTTATTTTGACGTGCTTATTTATTAAAGCGCTTGACATATATTTATTATTTTATATGCGCATGGGCGCACGATTTAAATATTCATTATTGGACATTGTATTTGGGCACAGCTCGACTCTTGGGACGCCCAATGCTTTATTCTTTATTTGGACAAAAGCAAACACAAAAGCTAAAGCATACTAATTATAAATTTGGGCTATTTTTTAGCTCGGAGATGAATAATATATTAAATACATGCTTTGTGAAGCGCTCACACAAGGCATGGGGGGAGATTGTACCCAATTGATCTTCTTGCTTCATGTCGTGAAAGTTTTCTCTCTTGGTTTTTGAGCAAAAAGTAGAGTTCTTTGTCCTTGGGAATCTTCCGGCGCTCTCTACATATGCATATGACATCCGATCTGCACATAGTGGTATCAGAGCAAAACTGAGATCGAGGGCTTCCAATCGCTTACCATCTCACACGAAGGCGAAGCTCCTAGAACGATCGAGCTCTACAGTCAGTCTCGCGATAATTCATCAATACGAGCTCGTTCTTGGCGGTGAAGAACCCCCTGTTACGTAGTCGGATTGCGAAGGACCAATATCTACAAGCAAAGAACCACCTGAGAAGTTCCATTGCTAAGTCTACTTCATCTTAAAGAATTCCAGTTTAGTTTAGTGTTTAATCTTAATACTTAAGTTTTAAAAAAAAGCTTAATACTTGGAATTTCAAGACGCCATGGCGGCAGGACGACGAATGCCGTTCGACGGCGCCGTCTGACACATCCTAACGTCCTGGGCGATTTTAAAAAAATCTTTTAAGCTTTTCTTAAGCTTAAGTTCTTAAGCTTCCTAAGGTTTTCAATTCTCAAGCTTAAATCCCTTCTCAAGTGGGCATTCACACTTGTCTTATCCCGAACTAGTTTCCGGCTTCCCTGCAAGCCCATGTTCACACCTACACTCTGATAGAGCCAAATTCCAGCAAATAGATTGCTATATGCAGTCTACATGGACGAAGTATCTTCTTGGAACAAGGCCGACATCAATTTCCATAGCCATGAAGAAGAAAGATAATAAAAAACCACTTTTAAAAAAAAGCAAGCCTTGTAATCCCGAATTTGAGCTACGCTCATCCCGCTAATAGGATTTCGAGTGTGTGAGGTTTTTTGAAATTTTACAGGATGACAGATCAAAATGTGGAAGATTTTATGGCAGAAGGTGATCTACCAGAACCAACGATGGAGCAAAAATTGGACCTAATTATGGTGCAACTTAAAGAGGAGCGAAGAGCATGTCAAACTTTGCAAGCTCAATTGGCCAGTCTTCAACGAACTACTATAGATCAAGATGGACCGCAACCCGAAGATATTATACGACATACGATCGATGCGACACTTGAAGCACAATCTATTCAGAAAGAAAGCAAGATCAGTAAAAGAAATTTCAAATTTCGTACTTTCAATGGGTCACACGATGGAAAGACTGCACTTGCTTTTATCAGTCAATTTGATGATTATTTCCATAAAGAACAGTATGCCCGAAAAAGAAAAAATTAAGTGTGTCACTAATCATTTAGTGAACAAAGCATCCTTATGGTGGACTGTTGTCCGCAAAAACATTGATTGTCCTACTAGTTGCGCGACTTTCCAAAAGAAATTTTTGCAGAATTTTCTTCCACCCCAATTCCACAAAAAAGCAATCAAACAGTGGGATCTTCTGCAACAAAGAGATCACGAGTCTATTTTCCAATATATCGAGCGATTTTGGAATGTTTTATTGCAACTTTGAATGCTCGAAGATGTACTTGAGGTGACCCATAAGTGCAAGTTTATGTCTAAGTTACTTGGTCACTTCTATGCGGAAGTGAACATGTTCAAGCCAATGACTCTCGAAGATGCAATTTCCTTGGCCCATGAGAAGCGTCTACAACAATTCTCAAACAATGGTAACTTCAATACAAAATGATTCAATTTTAATTTTCGAAGATTCAATCAAAACTGTTTTCTTCCATCTTCATTCCGTAAATCTTGGATACAACCCTCTGCTTTACCATCAAACTCAAATCCAAATCCTAAGCCATCTCTTTAGCCAAATCCCAACATTCCTAAACTTCACACTATTACCAATAATGTATCTAAAGACAAATCCATAGTCTGCTATAAATGCCATCAACTTGGACATCTAGCAGTGAATTGTCAATCCAAAAAGCCAACTGTTCACATGAACTATTTGGAAGTGATTGAAGACGAAGACCATGAAGGAATGCCAGATTTCACGAAAGATGATGACGATAACGACACTATAGCTACTTTACCAGGATACCAAATCCTCATTCTTTATTAACTTTATTAACGATGAAATGTCTTGTGCATGGTAAAGAAAAGACTGTTTTACATGATGTTGGGAGTACACACGACTTCATTTCTGAAAAATTGAATAAAGAATTGAAATTACATACTGTTTCCACTCATTATCGCATCAAGGCTGCATTCTTAGGCACTGGATATAATGGAACACAAGAAGTGCATGACTTAGAAATTAAAATTGGTGATTATATTGAACGTAGAAAATTTCTAGTTATGCCTCTGCAATCTAGTGACATTATTTTGGGAATGCCTTGGCGTCATCAGTATAATCCTGATATAGATTATTCCATGCATTCAATGAAGTTTCATTCTCATGGGAAACAAGTCACATTGCATGGTATGCACACTTTTGATAATTTTCCATTGCTTAGTCATACACACGCTAAACATGCATTAAGAAAAGGTAGCAAATCCTATTTAATCTGGGTGTGAATGAAATTGAAGTTAAGGAAAATAAGATGCATCCTAGGTACACACAATTTCTTTCACAATTTAAAGACTGTTTTGCTGTTGACTTACCACCTGGTTTACCACCCACATGTCCTGAAGAAGATCATAAAATAGACTTAATTCCAGGTTCTCAACCACCATGTAAAGTACCTTATCGACATAATCAAATTGAACAGAAAGAAATTCAAACTCAAGTTGAAGAATTGTTAACCCGAGGACTCATTAGACCCAGTATTTCTCCATTTGGTGCACTTGTCCTATTAGTTAAAAAGAAAAACAATACTTATAGGATGTGCATTGATTATCGTGCCCTAAATAAAATCACAGTAAAAAATAGATATCCGATCCCTAGGGTAGACGATCTTATGAAAAAACTACAAGGGGCTGCAATATTTAGCAAAATAGATCTTAAATCTGGATACCATCAAGTACGATTGGACACATCTGACATTTTCAAAACTGCATTTGGAACTCAATTTGGACACTATGAATTCCTTGTTATGCCTTTTGGATTAACTAATGTACCACCTACATTCAGTCATATGATGAATCACATATTTTTGAAGCATCAGCATTGTGTCATTGTTTTCTTTGATGGCATATTGGTTTTCAGTAAGAATGAGAATGAGCATTATGAACATTTATCTTTGGGTTTCAAATTACTGAAAGAGAATCAATTATATGCTAATCCTGAAAAGAGTGATTTTTTCCAAACACAAATTGAATACTTAGGACATATTGTTTCATCTGAAGGTATTAAAGTTGATCCAAAAAATATAGAAGTAATTTTGAATTGGACGAAACCTAAAAATGTGCATGAATTACATTCTTTCTTAGGTCTTGCTAGCTTTTACAAAAAAATTGTGGGAAATTTTTTCATTGCTTGCATTACCTTTAATAAAATTATTAAAGAAAGATATTGTGTATCATTGGTCCGAAAATCAGCTAAAGTCTTTTGATTTACTGAAATATGGTTTAACTCATGCTCTTGTATTGCAACTCCTTGACTTTACTCAACCATTTTTCCTAGTAGTCACTGATGCTAGTGGATTTGGAATAGGAGCTGTCCTTATGCAAGATTTCCATCCCATAGCTTACTCTAGTTGCAAGCTTAAACCCTCTAAACTTAAGTATTCTACCTAGGATAAAGAATTGCTAGCTGTAGTACAAGCTTTACGTCAATGGAAACACAATTTAATGGGATCTGAATTCATGATTAAAACTGACCAACAAAATATTAAACATCTCCTTAGCCACAAATATCTGACAGATACATTAAATGGGCTGCTTTTATTCAAAGTTTTCATCCACTTATCCAATATCAACTTGGAAAAGAAAATGTTGTTGCCGATGCCTTGAGTAGAAGACCAACTATTCATAATATATCTGTGATATCTTTTGATTCTCTTATCCCTATGAAAGATACCTATGAAGACCAAGATCCTAGTTTTCAAGCTGATTGAAATAAATTAATTAACAATAACTGGATCCCAATTGATTCATTGTCTTATGCTGATGGATTTATGTTTTATGAGAAAAGGTTATGTGTAATTGTTCCATTTAGATCATTTGTGTTGCACGAAATTCATTGTCCCCCATATCAAGGCCATAGAGGTATTATTTCCACTTTACGTACTTTGATTGAAGATTTTTATTGGCCACAGATGGAATCCGATGTTTCTAACTTTGTATCTGAGTGTTTAATTTGTCAAGGATTTAAGCAGCACCATGGTAAGCTGTATGGTTTGTTAATGCCTTTACCAATCCCTGAAATGTTGAGATATCGAGCTCCACTCGTGATATGCCAGGGTGACCGTTGTGCATTTATGTCACCGACTTGTCAGTTGGTTGCAGATGCGGTTGGTACACCGCCCATGAATAATAGCTACATGATAGCTATCCTTATCTACTCTAGTTCATGGCTCAGTTAGTATGCCACCTTAGTTAGTTGAGTTTGGTTTGAGACCCATATATAGGGTTCTTCTATTTCCTCGTACTTGAGTTCTTTTGGCTTACACAACTAAGAAGAGGAAAACTGTTTTCAGCCTCCATCTCTGTGTGTATTCCCCCATTGTGCAAGCAAGAAAGCTACAAGTGAGACTCCTTCCTTCTCTCCCACAATCTTGACATGGTATCAGAGCCTTGTTCGTGGTAAGGAGCTCAAGAAAGCAAGCCAAGCTCGCGGTGTTCTGGTAAGAGGAGTAGTGTTGCTTTCATTTTCTGTTTTGGGAGCAGATCTCTGCAGGTAGCACATCCGAAAATTGCAAGAGTGCATTGTCTCAGGTTGAGATGCCCTTCGCGGTGAAGCAAGAGGGTAGTATATGCTGCGGGAAAGGGCTTTAGCCCTTGGCGACCCTGTTGTTTTGATTTGAGGCCATTTCGGGGCCTGTTTTGGAGGCGGAAGTTTTCTGCACGCACTCAGGAAAAGGCCCAGTTTTATGCTGTGCAGCCACTGTTCTACAGGTCAGTGAAAAGTTACTGTAGAAATTGCATTGTATGCCTGTGCGCAGAGACATTGGGAGTTACAGAATCATCCCTGTTGCCTGTTGATGCAAAATCGTCACTAGGAAGTGACTGTGTGGTCCAATACCACTTTCGTCAGTTTTGCAGATTAGCCCTTGTGAGGCTGAAGTTGTGTTCTTTGCAGTGACAGAATTTTTTGCAGTGTTTTGTAATGGCGTCTGATTCTCTTTCACAGATTGTCACTGAAAAGCTTGACAAGAACAACTTCCAAGCATGGAAGTTTAGAATGACGAATTTCCTTATGGGAAAAGGATATTGGGAATTTGTTGTAGGAAATGAAGAAGAACCAATTCTTCCTGATGTTCCCAATCAACAGCAAATGCAGGCATTTAAAGCATGGCATGAGAGAGCCAGGAAAGTTATGTATTGGTTGTCTATCAGCATTTCAGACTCTATGATTGTGCATATTCAGGATGCAAGTACGCCAAAGGAGGCATGGGATACTTTGTCAAAAATGTATAGCATAAATACGCAAGCCAGGAAAATGCAGCTCAAGCAAGAGTTGCATAATGTGCAAAGAGAAAATATGAGCATCAATGACTACCACATGAAGGTGAAGAAGATTGCAGATGCACTTGCTTCCATTGGGTCGCCAGTGGAAGATGATGATTTAGTTTCTGTGACCTTGAATGGTCTAAGAAAGGATTATGCACAGTTCCGAACATCCATTTCCGTCCGTGAAAGATTTCCTGATTTTGAGGAGTTGATTGCTCTTCTAATTTCTGAGGAGCAGAGAAATAGTGGTGCATCTTCTTCAGGAGGAACTTCAAAAGAAGTTGTCTTCTACTCAAATGCTGGAAGAGGTAGAGGCAGAGGTAGAGGAGGTCGATTCGGAGGCCGTGGTAGAAATCAGAATATGCAGCAAACTCAAGAAAACCAGTCCTATGGAGGAGGACGTGGTAACTCTAGAGGCAGGGGGATCCAAAGAGGTCATGGTGGATGGCAAAGAGGCCAAAATGCAAACAGTAATGTTGAATGCTACTACTGTGGTAAAATGGGTCATATGGCTAAAGACTGCTATAAAAAGCAGAATGACATCATGAATGGAAAACTGCAACAAGGGAATTATGCATCTTCTAGTAGACAGGGTGATGACAGAAATGAGCATTTGTTTATGTTGCAGCACATAAATAATTCTGTGACAAGTGCAGAAGAAAGCAACGATGTATGGTATGTTGACTCAGGTGCATCAAACCACATGACAGGTCATGCAGAATGGATGGAGGATGCAAGGAAAATGGAAAAACCAGGATTTGTGGAGACTGGTAATGATACTGCACATCCTATTGTGCAGATTGGAAAAATTCCTTTGTCTATGCAGGATGGGAAAAAGAAATACCTATCCGATGTATTTCATGTCCCGAATATCACCAAGAATCTGGTTTCTGTTGGTCAAATGGTTGAGCAGGGCTTGCAGGTCAGATTTAATCCTCATGGATGCTTTGTTGAGGATATGAAAAATAAAGGTCGCTTGATAGCAAAAGGAAAGAAGAAGGGCAGAATGTTTACGTTGGATGCAGACATGTCTGAATTGAGTGCAGCAATGTTTGCACATGGGACCGGTGTAGTTGCAGATATTGATATCTGGCATAAATGCATTGGTCATGTTAATGTACAGCGACTTAAATCAATACAGGCCCAAAATATTGTTGCAGGATTGCCAAAATTCAAGGTTGCAAAAATGCATAAGGTATGTGAAGCCTGTCAGTTTGGAAAACAGGCAAGGAAACCATTTCCTAGACATGTTCAAGAGAGTAAGAAGCCATTGGAATTAATCCACTCTGATGTGTGGACTACTAAAGCTGCATCTCTTGGAGGCTGTCATTATTTTGTCACTTTTATTGATGACTATAGCAGAAAAGTTTGGGTGTATTTTATGAAAAAGAAAAGTGAAGTTTTTGGGCATTTCAAAACTCTTAAAGCTATGGTTGAAAAAGAAACAGGCATGCAGATAAAATGCCTAAGGTCAGATGGAGGGGGAGAGTACCTCTCAAATGAGTTTGCAAGGTTCCTGCAGGAGCATGGCATAAAGCAGCAATATTCATGCAGTCATACCCCACAACAAAATGGAATTGCAGAAAGGAAAAACAGGCATATTGGAGAGGTATCTCGTGCCATGCTCAACGAAAAGACTTGCCAGATTTTTACTGGGCTGAAGCAGTTGCTACAGTAGTCTATATAATGAACATGACTCCCACTGCAGCAATACATGGGATGACTCCAGAGGAGAGGTATACTGGTAGGAAACCAGATATTTCTCATTTGAAAATTTTTGGTTGCATTGCCTATGTACATGTGCCAGATGAGTTGAGATCCAAGTTGGATCCAAAAGCTGAGAAGTGCGTCTTTATTGGTTACTCTCTGCAGCAAAAAGGGTATAGATGCTATAATCCTTCTACTCGTAAGTTTACAGTGAGCAGAGTTGTTGTTTTTTATGAGATGAGTAGCTGGTATAAACCAGTAAATGTGATTGATGATGTAGATGTAAAAAATGGTAATGCTGCACAGAATTCACAGCAGCAGTCACAAAATATTAGTGGACCTGGAGCATCCTCTAGTAGTGGTTCACATTCTTCGCCATGGACAGGCAGATTGAGATCAGGAGAATCTTCTCAAAGCAATGCAGATAGTGGTATGCACGTATCACGAAAAGGAAAAGAGAAGGTTGATCAACCCATGTTTGATGTGAATGCAGGTCACTCTTATGTGGATGGTAAATCCAGTGGCTCAGAACAGAGCATTGATGATGAGTTGGGTATTCCTTCTATTGTTACACCTCGAGTAAGGAAGACTAGGGATGTTTCGAGAGCACCTGGGAGTGAACCTACTTTGCGCAGGTCTACGAGAGCTAGGTATCCTGTGGATAGGCTGAAATATCAGAGAAGCTATGCAAGTTCAGAGACCTGCTTGGGTGCAGGAATTGGGATTGAGCTCGAGGGGGAGTGTTGAGATATCGAGCTCCACTCGTGATATGCCAGGGTGACCGTTGTGCATTTATGTCACCGACTTGTCAGTTGGTTGCAGATGCGGTTAATACACCGCCCATGAATAATAGCTACATGATAGCTATCCTTATCTACTCTAGTTCGTGGCTCAGTTAGTATGCCACCTTAGTTAGTTGAGTTTGGTTTGAGACCCATATATAGGGTTCTTCTATTTCCTCGTACTTGAGTTCTTTTGGCTTACACAACTAAGAAGAGGAAAATTGTTTTCAGCCTCCATCTCTGTGTGTATTCCCCCATTGTGCAAGCAAGAAAGCTACAAGTGAGACTCCTTCCTTCTCTCCCACAATCTTGACATGAAAGACCATGGGAGCATATTTCAATGGATTTTATTACTGGTTTACCTAACACTCTCAAGCTAATCACGATATGATATGGACTATTGTAGATTGACTTAGCAAACATGCATATTTCATTCCATGCAAGGAAACATTAACTGCATCTCAAGCTACTCAATTGTTTCTCAAATCTGTTTTCACTAACCATGGTTTACCAAAAGTTATTATTTTTTATCGTGATTCTAGATTCTGCAATAATTTTTGGACTACCTTTTTTGCTAACTTAGGAGCAAAGATTGATTTTTCATGTGCATTTCATCTTGAAACAAATGGGCAAACAGAAGCTACAAACAGCACAATCTTGGATCTTGTACGTGCATACACAATTTTAAAACCACAAACCTTGGATACACACTTGCATTTAATTCAGTTTGCATACAATAACACACCACATATAGCTACACGAAAAGCACCTTTTGAAATCATTTATGGATATAGATTGCCTACACCTCTTACTTCATTGTCAAACAAAGTTAAAGCTGTTGATGATATTGCCCACATGCATGCTACTATTTTCAATGAAGTTAAAGATATGATTGCGAAAGCCCAGTAATCATATACTAAACAAGCAAACAAGAAAAGAAAAGCTATGAATTTTACAGTTGATGATTATGTCTGGTTACGAATTGAAAAGCAAAGACTACAAAGTGTTGAGAAACACCCTTTTGTAAAGTTAGCTCCTAGATTTTATGGACCTTTCAAAATCCTTCACAAAATCAATGACAATGCCTTTAAACTAGAACTACCCCAACACTGGAAAATTCACAACACTTTTCATATCAATTTGTTACAACCTTTCAAAGGCCAATTACGTGTCCATCCTGTTTATGAAAATCGTCCTTTGTTAGAAGAAGAAACTGAAATCCTTGAACCTGAGAGTATTCTAGATACCGACTTTATGACTACTAGAACCAGCCGTAGATATTCTAGATATTTAGTAAAATTTAAAAATCATCATGTTGAAGAGGCCCAATGGATGTACACTCGTGACCTAAGTGCTTACCCCTCATTGCTTGCTCCACATTGAACTAATAGCAATTGAGGACAATTGCTATTCCACACCGAGGTAATGATGCCAGAAGGCATATTCCATGGTGGATTTCGTGAGGTTTTACAGTGCATTTCGTAAAATTATATTTATTTTCTGGGACTCATACACAAGGTGGATTCCTTGTACGAAAAGTCGATGGGGACGCCTGTCCTTTTCGGGCGTCTCGCTAATTTAATGTGCAAGTGGGTGATTTCATAGCGGGTGATTCCACAAAATACATATTTAAATTAATGGATATTTATGAGTTTAGAGTGTGCACTCGTATAAAATTAAGGTTAGGACAGAATTCTAACCTATTTATTTATTTTACAGCTGAAGACTGCTAGTTCTTCACTTTGATCAGTTTAATTTTATTATTTTCTAACAATTGTGAATGCTTCAGTTGATGTGTAGAGCAGGCAGCGGTGGCGCTGGGAAGCATTGGGCGATAGCGCATATTTAAGTTATTTAGAAGAAATTATCATTTTTGATGGGCGTGCATCTTAGGTGTGGCACCAATATTTATTTTGACGCGCTTATTTATTAAAGCACTTGACATATATTTATTATTTTGTATACGCATGGACACACGATTTAAATATTCATTATTGGACATTGTATTTGGGCACAGCCCGACTCTTGGGGTGCCCAACCGCTTTATTATTTATTTAGACAAAAGCAAACACAAAAGCTAAAGTGTGCTAATTGTAAATTTGGGCTATTTTTGAGCTTGGAGATGAATAATATATTAAATACATGCTTTGTGAAGTGCTCACACAAGGCATGGGGGGAGATTGTATTCAATTTGTCTTCTTGCTTCATGTCGTGCAAATTTTCTCTCTTGGTTTTTGAGCAAAAAGTAGAGTTCTTTGTTGTTGGGGACCTTCTGGCGCTCCCTACGTATGCATACGGCATCCGATTTGCACACCAACCTTTGAGAAGATCAAAGGGAGGTAATGGTGGAAACATATTTATGAGGATGTTTCACAATTTGTGGAGACTTGCATCACATGTCATATGTATTCTTCTATGAGACACAGAGATGGTTTGCATCCTACACATATCCTCTTGCAATATATTATAAATGGGTTGTTGATTTGGTGATCATACATATGAGATTTTGGTAGATAAGATACATTGTTCTTGCTTGTGAGGACCCTCGCGGAAGTTACTATATGTATATCCTCTACATCACGTGCGCTCAAGGCCTATTTATAAATATCCTTATCTGTGAATTTTTCCTGAACAAAACATAACCCTTAGCTATTCAATATGTAAATAAACCCTTTATATTACACCCTTTTGTATGTAGAAAATGTATAAAAATGGTATTTTAAAAATATCTTATTTTGAACCCATGTGATGCACACATATATTCATGAGTAACTTACCTGAGTGAGGACCTTACAAACCAAGTTGAAGATCGAGATTTGGGGACTAAAGCCACAAGTTCTATATGTAAGTTCCTTCTAGGGGATGTATTCTGTTGGCATGGATGTGCAAGTAAGGTCACTTTTGACAAAGAAGAGATTGATGCAATGAAGCTATACATTTCTCCTCTAGGTTAGGGACCAAACTTACACTAAATTTAGTAGATAATCCAAAGAAAAGTGGAAAAAGTGAAAGAGAAAATCCTCTAATTTTCAAGGCCTTGACAAAGTTGTAGAAGGATAAAATTCGAGAGTGGCTACGATTGCTTCCATATGCATTATGAGCTTATCACACTACTCATAGTGTTGTGATAATATATATGCCAAAAAAGCTTATTTATGAGTAGAAAATGATCATGTCAATTAAAGAAGTGGCTATTATATGGAGTGTCTTACAATGTGAAGAAGGTCTAAGTAGGGAAGAAGTACTAGATCTTAGAATTCATGAATTGGAAAGAAGACTAGAAGATAGAGAACTTGTAGTGAAGAGAGTGAAAGAAGCCAGATTGCAGAACAAAGATAGGTTTGACAAAAGACATAGGCTTAGACTAAGAGTTATTGAGGAGGGAGATTGGGTACTTGTATGATAGAAGCTTGGATAATCAATACAATACTATTAGGAAAGCTTACAAGAGGTGGTTTGGTCTATAATTGTGTTGCATGCCTACGACACTGCCACATAGTCTCCTTTTGAGTGTGAAGGGGCTGCATTGAAGATACCCATAGTTAGAAAACAAATCATATTATTCAAGAGAAGGAAATTTGACACCTATGAAGAACTAGATCATGAGGCTAAAAGAAACATGGCAGTATTAAAGAAGATGAAGAGGATAATATTGTGGAAGAAGAAGACCACCTCAAACTTATGGAAGAGTAAAGATATGTGGCAATGTCAAAGGATGTGTGGTTTTAGAAGGGATGGATGTTGTGTGGGTTTAGAGGGGATGGATGTTGTGTGGCTACATGTTTAATGAAGGAAAAGCAAGAGAAAGACATCTATACAAGTATTTCAGATCTATACTTATGGGATACTTACTCATGATCCTAACAAGTTTTCCCATGATAAAAATTGGTCCACTAAAATAGTATAAGTTTCTATTATTAGCTTATAATAACTTCATAAGAACTTTGGGTGTGGTTTTAAATACATGCAAGGACTTATCTTGAGTGCTATAAGTCCTCCAACCTTAAAAATATAGAAAAGCTACATGTTTTTCAAAAAGTAGCATTTATGACTACCTTGGAAGGATTTTTGACATTTTACTCACATTAGCTTGTCAACCAAATCTATTCACTCTAATTTGAATACTAGATGTCCCTATTTTGAGTTTGTATGAGAAAGTTATAGCAAAAACAAGTTGCAATCAAGCACAAGGCCTATGCAAAGAAAAACAAACTCAAGAAAAGCATTGAAAAAAACAAAGAGAATACTAATTGTGATTGTTAGATGCATGTGTGAGAATTGATCTGAGATGCTTTGGACTACTATGATTACCAACTATGCATAGCCGGCTCAATGAGTTCTACCATGATTCTATTGCATTTTATGCTCTTGATTGAGAGGTTTGTGTGGGAAAATCTAGGATTTTTCTTTCTAATTGCTATAGGTAATTGAAGGTAGGATTTTAGACCCAAAATATGGACCTTTTGAAGGGAGAAACAAGATATTTTGATAGATCTTTGCTGCTTTGGTTCAAGCATAATCTAGGCATGTCTAAAGCCTTATCTTGGGCCATAATTACATTGCTTTGAGCTTGGATTGTTGTATACTACAAATATTTTGGGCTATCATCTAAAAATTATTGTCTAAAAGTGATTGTACTTCTTTTGTAAGCATTCATATACACATTCAGATAGGAAGGACAAGGTAGAAGCCAAATGCAAAGGAGCAACATATACATCAAAGTGGTAATAGAGTATTGCTTATATATTAGGAAGTCTACAACAAAAGATATAACTTGGATAATCCTTTTCAAAGAAATGTCTCAAATGTTTTCACTAAAGTCTCAAACTACAAGAGATTAGGTCCATAGACAACCAAGCACCATATTTTGCACATTTATAAATGCACATAATTTGCAATTTTCCCACTTTTATGTGAGTATTTATTTTATTACTATAAGCACCATATTTTGCACTTTTATAGATGCCAATCATTTGCAAATCTCACACTTTTATTTACATGGGTATGAATGCATAGTGGCACAACAAAGAAAAACCAAGAAGCTACTAGTCAATTCTGAAACTAGGAGCTCCCTATTCTTTTTTTCTTTTTGCTCTTCCTTTATGCACATTGGCCATTGTTTCCATGAATATAAACCACATTACATTAAAATTTATACATATTAATATTACTTGATACAATAAAATGTTGAATGATAAAAAGAGATTGATAGAATAGTACTCTTATTTGCATTACAATTGGAATATGAGATTACGTAATGTTGAATTTAGAGTTGCAAGAATGTAACTACATAACTTGGAGAAGAAGAAGCTTGAGAGAGCACAACTCAAAGGTATTCATATATAGGGAAGTTGTCAGCCCAATGGACTCGAACAATTCACAAAGGGAACTAAGCTAAAAGCTTTGTGGAGAGCTTCAAACATTTCACAAGGAAAAGCCTTTGTGAAATGATCTCTAAGGTTTTCATGCATTCACACACATGCTAAGTTGATCTCTCCTTGACACAATTATAGTGCATCTTGGTGTGCTTAGTATGTGCATGGAACACTAGATTCCATGCAACTTCCAATGCACTCTGATTATCAATGAAGTTGGTAGTGGTAGATGAGTGTCAAATACTCAAATGAACCAAGAGGCATCTGAGCCAGACCGACTCAACCATAGTTGTGAAAGCAACCCTATACACAACTTCGCAACTAGAAGTGGCCACACTAGGGTGCTTCTTCCTTAACCACAATATAGATGAGCTTCCAAGCATAAAACCAAAACCCATTTGTGGATGCACTAGTACTGTAACAAATAGCCCAATCAAAATGTGAAAAAGCATGTAACTTAGGTGTGTAATGATTCTCCCTTGGGATAAAATAGTCCAAGTTGTCAAGCACCACTCAAGTAATAGAACATCTACTTCACTACTTACCAATTCTTAGTGCCTAGAAATGCATAAACCTACTCACCTGTGAGACTACAAGCTAAATGTCAAGCTTGTAATACATACATAAATTAAGCATCCAACAATCTATTGATAGAGGAAAATATCAAAACTATCTCTAACATCATGAAGTCTCAACTTCAAACGAAGCTCCATCACATGGCTTAAACTAAATACCCAAATATCGATGTAGTAGACCCAAATACGGCATGTCAAAAGCTAAATTCAAATAAGTCTTAAATTCATCAATATATGTGTTATTAGGACCAATCTAAGTAGTATGTCATCAATATAAACTATAATGACTAGAGGCACATCATCCTCATGTCTAACATATAATGTGCTCTCAGCAAGACCATTCGCAAAACCATATGTAGTCAAGTATGCATGTCTGCTCTCATAATAAGGCCGATGTACTTGCTTTAGACCATGTACAGAAATTTGCAATTTGCACACTTTATTTTCTCACATGTTTTGCACAAATGTCAAAGTACCATACATTTGAATCCACAACAAACATACAAGAATATTGTAAAGATTTGCCATAACTGCATTGCATACTAAATGTTCATTATGTATCCTATAGAACATTTAAAAGTTTTGACTTAGAAAGACAACCATAGTAGCCTCCTTTGCTACCCAATTTAGGACAATCCTTTATGACATGACCTCTTGCCTAACAATATCTACAAAACATCTAACACTCTTTGTTCTTCTCATCCTTATTAGCTTTCTTTGTATCAACAATATTTACAATGTTCCAAATCCCCTTTGTAACCGATATATGATGTATCATATAAGCCCACATTGGATAGTTGGTTCCATCCAACTTGTCCTTAATAGCTAGCAATGGAATGTAACATTGTTTCTAGCCATGGCCATTGATTATACTTAATGTAAAAGTGGAAAAATTATTTGTCAACCTATGAACACTTTTAAAATCTCATCTCAATATTAGGAAACCAAGCGGAAAAGTATTGACAACACTATCCAAGAGATCGAAGCCCACTCTATACCAATTGTTGGATTTAGGATTGCAAGAATGCAAGTACACAACACAACTTGGAGAAGAAGAAGCTTGAGAGATGACAATGCAAATGTATTGTGAGGTATCAATAGATAAGATTTACAAGACTAATTATTACCTAAAGGTGAATAGGTATCTAGATACATAAAGCCCAAGTTTGGCTTGCATACAATATTTGAGAATTGAAAGTTATTGAAGCTTGCTTGGATTTTTAAGTATGAGTTCTACCAAATCTCAACATGCATGCCTTATGGGTGCATGTGGGGATTGCTCTTCACAAAGTACCTATTGTGGACAAGGATTTGGATGTCTACGTGATAATGTATGCAATATATGTGGAATGAGCACAATGTTTTTCTCTTCATCATATATCTCCAACTTTACTTGCAATATTTTACTAAACATGAAATTTATTATGCAATAAAGTAGTACAATCACTACAAGTAATTGGGCAATTAGCGACGGCGGATATCATCGTCACTATTGGCATCGCTATTTGCGTCGCTATAGCGACGCCAATAGCAACGCCGCAGGAAAAAAAGCGCGGCCGAAACCCGAGCGCCGTTTTCATTTCTTTTGCTTTGACTTTTGAGAGCGAGAGCGAGGGAGAGAGCGAAGGCTTTGTGAGAAGGAAGGAGAGGAAGAAGACTTGCTGCCGCCACCGCCGCCGCCACCGCCGTTGTTCGCGAAGGAGAGGAGGAGCCCTCATTGCAAAGAGAAGCCGCCCCACGCTCGCCATATCTCATTGGTGAGTCTCCCTCTCTCTTTCTTTTGCTTGTTGAAGGTTTAAATCGTTCTCTTTTGCTTGTTTAGGAGAGGAAATGAAAGAGAAGAAGAGGGAGAGGGAGAGAGAGGGAGAGAAAGAGAGGGAGAGGGAGAGGGAGAGAAAGAGAAAGAGAGGGAGAGTGCATTCTCTCTCTCTCTCTCTCCCTTTTGCTTGTTTAATGTTTAAATTACTTTCTTTTTTGCTTGTTTAGGAGAGGAAACGAGAGAGTAAGAGAGAAAGAGAGGGAGAGGGAGAGGGAGAGGGAGAGAAAGAGAAAGAGAAAGAGAAAGAGAAATAGAAATAGAGGGAGAGGGAGGGGGAGGAAATGAGAGAGGGAGAGAAAGAGAAAGAGAGGGAGAAGGAGGGAGAGTGCATTCTCTCTCTCCCTCTCCCTTTTGCTTGTTTAATGTTTAAATCACTTTATTTTTTGCTTGTTTAGGAGAGGAAATGAGAGAGAAAGAGAGCGAGAGGGAGAGGGAGGGGAAGGAAATGAGAGAGGGATAGAAAGAGAAAGAGAGGGAGAGTGCATTGTATCTCTCCCTCTCCCTTTTGCTTGGAGGATGTTTAAATCACTTTATTTTTTGCTTGTTTAGGAAATGAGAGAGAAAGAGAGATAGAGAGGGAGAGGGAGAAAAAGAGAAAGAGAGGGAGAGGGAGGGGAAGGAAATGAGAGAGGGAGAGAAAGAGAACGAGAGGGAGAGGGTGAGAGAGAGAGTGTGCATTCTCTCTCTCACAACGGGTTTGGTTGTTTGTTGTTTGAATCACTTTCTTTTTTGCTTGTTTAGGAGAGAGGGAGAGGGAGGGGAAGGAAATGAGAGAGTAAGAGAGAAAGAGAGGGAGAGGGAGAGGGAGGGGAAGGAAATGAGAGAGTAAGAGAGAAAGAGAGGGAGAGGGAGAGGGAGAGGGAGAGGGAGAGAAAGAGAAAGAGAAAGAGAAAGAGAAAGAGAAAGAGAGGGAGAGGGAGAGGGAGGGGGAGGAAATGAGAGAGGGAGAGAAAGAGAAAGAGAGGGAGAAGGAGGGAGAGTGCATTCTCTCTTTCCCTCTCCCTTTTGCTTGTTTAATGTTTAAATCACTTTATTTTTTGCTTGTTTAGGAGAGGAAATGAGAGAGAAAGAGAGTGAGAGGGAGAGGGAGGGGAAGGAAATGAGAGAGGGATAGAAAGAGAAAGAGAGGGAGAGTGCATTGTATCTCTCCCTCTCCCTTTTGCTTGGGGGATGTTTAAATCACTTTATTTTTTGCTTGTTTAGGAAATGAGAGAGAAAGAGAGATAGAGAGGGAGAGGGAGAAAAAGAGAAAGAGAGGGAGAGGGAGAGGGAGGGGAAGGAAATGAGAGAGGGAGAGAAAGAGAACTAGAGGGAGAGGGAGAGGGTGAGAGAAAGAGAGAAAGAGAGGGAGAGGGAGAGAGAGGGAGAGAAAGAGAGGGAGAGGGAGGGGAAGGAAATTTAAGATAATAGACTTATTGATAATGGTATGCAATGTGCTTTGCCATGGGCCACGTACATTGGTAACTCTTTAAGATGGCTTAAAAATGGTCAATTCCTTCATAATGTCCAAGTAGGGGATCTAATTGTGATATGCATAATTCATTGTTTTTGTATTAACTTTATAGGCATGCCAAATTAGAAATCATGCCAACTAGTCAACGGAAGGACTAAAAGAAAATGATACCCTAGCTAATGGTCATTAAGGTACTTCATCAAAATGAACCCAAAAGTATTGTTATAGAAGAAGAAACCCTGAAATTGAGTATAGGATAATTTCTCTCAGGTCTTATGATTATGAGTAGAATTGATTGAAATAAATTTTATTACTATAGTTATTAAATTTCATAGATGGCGCGCATTAATTTTAAAATGGATTACTTATACTCAAAGCCGAGATATAACAAATAATTATCTACCGGGACAAACAAATCCTTGAGCATGATACAACGCCGAGATATAACATCGGAATATCTCTCAACTACTACATACAATGCAAGATTTATGGTCAACTTGCAACTTGACGTACATCTCCATAAAGCTATCCATTTAAGCCTCGTTTGCTGTAATGTAGATAAGATGGAAAACGAAGAAGGTCTTATTGTTCAAGACCGCGAGACGTATCTTAATCAGCGTGTCCCATGTCCTTGCTCTCAATGCAAGTTGGCAATTAGACGAAAACGCCGATTGTCTATAGAACACGTACGACGATTTGGCGAGTTTCAATCTGAGATCATTGATCAGGCGATTGCGGATTTTCAGCAAACGGTAATTTGAAGTTAATATTAATCATGCATTGTACTCTCAAGCTAATTGAAAACCATACACAATAAGATTGGGTCTTGTTGGCAAATTTTCTATCCAGGGGGGTGATGTCTCGACCCAAGGGGGAGTGCACCCTTTGCGGCCAATTAGAAGAGTTCGTGGACGTACGATGGATGGATTGCAGGAGCCAATCGACTACTCGCAAGGCCCATCTATACCGTCAATGCCAGAGGAGACATACAACCTTCCCGACCTGCCTACAATCTTGGAGCTTGAGATGGAGGCAATGATCGATGCATTGATTCCCATGGATGTTGAGACATCTGATCCGCTTAGAGAGGAAGCATCCATACCATTATATGATGGGTGCCGAGTATCTCGGTTGAAGACATTGCTTGCACTCTTAAGTGTGCAAGCAAAATACGGTTGGAGCGATACGAGTGTGACTGAGTTATTCAGGTACCTTGCACACAGGCTTCATTGTTTTTTTTTAACAGTATTATTGCAAACATTTGTGCTTTTTCAAGGTGTGTTATGATTTTTTTTCAGGTTATTGAAATATCATATATTGCCACCTGCAAATACCATGCCTGAGTCTCGTGATGATGCACGACATGTTTTACAGAAGCTTGGCATGGACTACAATAACATCCATGCATGTATCAACGACTGCATATTGTTTCGAGATAAATACGAGACTATGGAGACATGTCCAAAGTGTGGTGCTCACAGGTATCGACAGGACTTGCAAGGGCAAACCATCCCTCAAAAAGTTCTCAGACACTTTCTGCTCATCCCCCGCATAAACCACATGTTTCGCACGTGTGCCATGGCAAGCTTGACAACGTGGCATGTGCAGAATAGGTCCACAGATGGAGTTCAACGAATATCAGCGGATTCGCGCGCATGGAGCCACATTGACTCTACCTTTCCAAGCTTTGCGCGAGAGCCAAGGAATCTTCGGCTCGGTCTCGCCATGGATGGTGTGAACCCATTCAGTCTGCGCTCGACTTCTTACAGTGTGTGGCCTATAGTGCTTGTCAACTACAACATCCCTCCATGGCTTTCTACGAAGAAAGGACATCTCATCCTTAGCTTGCTCGACCCGGGCCGCTACAAAGTAAAAAATATGGACATGTATCTTCGTCCATTAGTCGATGAGCTTAAGATTTTGTGGGAGGAGGGGGTCACGATGCAAGATATGAGCAGGCGCGATGGTGGTCGATGGTCAGCCAACATTCGAGCCATTCTCATGTGGACGATGCATGACTTTCCGGGATTGGGAGAGTGCTCAGGTGAGCAGACCTTTGTTCTCGCTGGTAATATCTATATTTTATTTCATTCAATCAAGTATTCACTAGGTCGCGGATCGCCTTACAGGTCTGGTTACCTCAGGTTATCATGCATGTCCATTGTGTGGGCCATAGTTAGACTCCCGAAGGTCACGAACCATGAAGAAGATGGTATATCAAGGACACGCCGCTTTCTTGCTGGAGGATCATGAACTCAGGGAAGGTTTTCTTGGACGACCTCCAGCATGTATGAATGCTGCAAGCTGATATGAGCTGAAAATGGTAAACCCGGAATCACATCCAAATGGAATGCGACGGTTCTCAGTTTTCTACGAGTTGCCATATTGGACCCACTTACAGGTCAACCACTTGTTGGATCCCATGCATATTTTCAAAAATGTGGGCAGCTTGCTATGGGACCACATCACAAGAAAGAGAGACACTATAGGGTCACGAATGGATTTAAAGGAGGTAGGTAAGATGGAGGCGCTTTGGCCACAGTCGAGTGCTGAAGGGGGAGTGCAGCTTCCTCGCGCTCCCTGGGTTTTTTCTACCAAAGAAGAGCGCATTGTGAAGCAAGTAATCAAGTCTATCCGCACTCCGACGGGTATGATGCGTTCTCTCAGGTCCGCATTTTCTAAAGATGACCAAATGTCTGGGCTAAAATCCCATGATTGGCATAAGATATGTCAGGTTTATGAACAAAATGGATTGTAATTAGCGTGGGCATTTTGCAATTTGAAAAGTGGCCATTATTCATAATGCTTTATCATTTGTGGCAGTTTGTCCTACTGATCGCGATCGCAGGATGCCTTACTCCAGAAATTCGCGGGGCCATTTACAAGTTGTCGACTTTGGTGCAATGGATCTCACAGAAAGAGATTAAGACGTCCTCTATTGAATCCGCAAGGCCGAGAGCAGTTGAGACGGTCTGTCTCTTTGAGAAATACCTGCCCACTAGCATGCTCATGATACAAGTTCACCTTCTTGTGCATCTTGTGGACGAAGTGGAGATTGCTGGACCTGTCCATACGCGATGGATGTTCTTCTTGGAGCGCTTCATGAAAACCCTGAAAGGCTTTGTGCGACAATGAGCTCGACCAGAAGGTAGCATGGCGGAAGGTTGGTTGGTGTCAGAGGTGTTAGTGCATATCTCACAATGGCTACCAACGGTGGAACCAGACAATGAAATGCTATGGACGCTGAAGGACGATGATAGACTGACTGGAGATGTGGTGGTTGGAAATGGGGTAGAAAAAAGAATGGATGCCTCAATGGAAGAGAAGGTGAATCGCTTTTGTATGTTGCACCATGCTCCATGGAGACGTGGCTCGCCAAGTACCAGATTGCAAGGCAAGATCGAGAGGAAGCGCGAGCTGAATTCCGACGCAGTACGCGTCACCGACCGATTCGATATCCCGAAGGCATGGAGGAGATGCCGCGGTCTATGTCAACACGATGGTTGCATGGAGCCTTGACTGCAGCATCCAGCGAAGGGACAGAGGTCTCAATGGAGGAGTGGGAGTTCTCGAGGGGATGTAGTCCAAAGGTAATGAGGGGTTTAGAATGTGTCGTATCTAAATTTTCTTGCTACATCTAATTTGAGTGTTTCAATGTGTAGTACAAAATATATAGTGCAGCGTGGTCGTGCGGACGGCATTTTCGGGTGGAGTGTATTGACAAAATGCGCTCCACAATGGACTGTGGTGTCATGGCAAGGTTTGAGCAAGAGAGCCGGCGACGAGCAATGGATCCGAACACGGTTGTGGATGAGATGGAGTATTTTGGGAACTTACAAAGTATTATTACGGTGGATTACCGTAGCTTCTCCATGATACTATTCGATGTGCAGTGGTTCAAAGTGGTACTTGGAGGAGCTGGAGCAACAGTTCGACGAGGTCCATCTGGATTTCTCGAAATAGATTCCGAAAAAAAATGGTTGCGCGACACCTTTGTGTTGCCGGCCCATTGTAAACAGGTACAAATAGTCATTTTCTTGCTAATTGTAATACGACATGGTTTATGTCACAATGGTTTGAACTCGCTTTGTAAGTGTTTGTGAACAGGTAATCTTCTATCCAAACCCCCGACAACCTCGATGGTGGTATGTTATACCTTCAACTCCTCGAGGTGCGAGAGTATATGATCAAGGCGATGTTCCAGGCATAGATGAAGAAAATATGCAAATAGAGGGATCGATATTACAAGGGGTGGAGGCCACCGCAAGCTTGGAGCCCGCATCGGCTAACAATGATGGAAATACAGAAGTCGTAGAATTTTTTGAGAACAAGGTAGACTCGTTCTTTTGTGGTGACATGTCTATCGACCTTCCAGTGTATGCAGAGTTGTGTCAGGAGATTAACATGGGACCATAGAATACTTCATTCTTGGAGAATTGTATTACTCAATTCGTTGTTTATATCTTCCATAAAGGTAGATAAGATATGCATTTTAAGAGGGATTTTTCAAAAATGATTTATATTAATGTGCTTTGTATAGTTTAAATTGATTATTCTAACATCATTTTTTATCTGTGCAGGTATCGACATTTTCAGGATGAGTCGAGGGATGAGCGATGAGGAGTTTCAGGACATGATGGCACGCATGTCTCCAGATCAGCTCGCGAGATTCAGAGAGATGGTAGATCAGGAGCTGTCTCGTTCTTCGTCAGGGCGCTTTGCTAGATCAGCTTCAGCTAGATCAGCTTCAGCGTGATCAGATGTTTCAGCTTCGAGCAGACGATCTCGACGCTCGCGACTTGGGCCAGAGGGAGGGACTGCGACTACAGGAGGATCAGGGGGTGCAGCTGTGGAGACACGGACGTGGTGTCTCCGTCTCATCGTTCAGCTGGAGCTGCGTCACCTCCAGGATTTGTCACACCTGTGGGGACGTCCACTCCAGTTACTCCGGCTTTTGCGCAGCCGTCGGCAGATGGCACGCCTTTTGGTGGCACTCCTTTTGGTGGCACCCCCTTTGGTGGCACCCCTTTGAGTGGCACTCCGGGAGAGGGTACCCCCGTCGGTACACCGGATGTACAGGGGTCTCCTGGATATGCCCAGGAGCGTGGACGGAGATGGGAGAGGGCCCATCTTAGGCAGACTCCTAGGGGTTATGGATACCTAGTGGATAGCAGGTCAGGAGCCATCATCATGAATGATGAGGGAAGAAGGGTGATGGCTCGCATGAGGGAGTTGTGCCAACAAGTTTTTCGGCACAACGTCCTGGATCATTGGAGGAACATACCGGAGAGGAGCAAGGACTACATAGTAGCATCCTTGCACGAGGAGTTCCCGGTGCCAGTCGCAATAGATAGATTCTCTACGGGCTGGATGATGGATTGCATGCGTGCATACATGTCACATAGACGATCGGATGCACGCAAGGCAATCAAGAGTGGGGCTCCAAAGCCCGAGTGGTTAGATGCAGATGACTGGCGCCGACTGAGGGAGGAGGCTACAAATTCGCCAAGACGTTGGAGTCAGTAGCGGGAGGCGACGAGGGCATGAATCGAGGCCGGATCAGTGCATCGTCTTGGGAGTGGCAGCCTCAGGACATATTTGGAGGACTTTGTAAGTTTCTCTTTTGTTTTGCTTATTTGTTTTTTTGAGATATTCTTTGTACTGACAATCATGTTTCTAACAGTTAGCATTTTGTTTTCTTTGCAGCACTCCGTTACAAATCGCGATCCGCAAGGCCTTGAGACTCGATATGCAGAGAGGCACGGTCTCAGGGCATTGATCGACCGATTGTATAGACGCGGCGGCCCTGTAAGTCACTCATCTTTCTTGTCCGTAGTTACCATGAGATATTTGAATGCATTATTGTATGGTGGATTGATATGTTGTTTCTTTTTCTGCAGAATCCGTTTGATGCTCCTTTGCAGCGGGACGAGCTTTCGGGGGACGAGGATTTGTAGCTCGCCCTTGGATCCTTAGAGCTCACACACCTTTAGTTTTTAGTCGCCTGATCTATGTAGACATTTTCTATGTATTAGTGATATCGTTTCATGATTGTACCAATCGCATTTTATGCGATCGTGTATTTATTTCATGTATCAGTTTTATGATTTCAGTATACATTCTTTTTGTTTGCAAACGCTTTGTATGCAGCAGTGCAGAAACTATTTTGTATGGCTCGCTGCCCTGCCACAAAATTTTTTTTCTCTGTTACCGTCGCTATTTGCGTCGCAAATTTACTGCTCGCGTCACTATTGGCGTCGCTATAAGCGTCACAAATTCTCTGTAACCGTCGCTATATGCGTCGCAAATGCGACGCATATAGCGACGGTTCCATGGCGTCGTCTATAACGACGCTTTTTGCGACGACGGGGGCAAATTTTGTTGTTTGTATTTTCGTCGCTTTAAACATCGCTATAAGGTCTATATCTTGTAGTGAATACCTATAGTGAGGTAGATGAGATGGTTGCATCTCCTATATGTCGACACTATTATACATACTATGACATGCTCTTGCTCTACATCATGCTGTGCAAAGAGCTCTTTCAAGCTTATCCGAATCAAAAATAGATTTTAAAAAACCATAGCACTAACACACAAAGAAAATAAATATAAACATTGGGAAACTCGAGCAAATGAAGAAGAGGGAAACATCTCAATATAAGTTCACCTCCTTTGAAAGCTATGGAGCTCAGCTTATCTCCTTTTACAAATATAGAGCTCATCTCCTTTGACAAACAAGAAAAACAAGAAGAAGAAATATAAGAATACAAAGAAAAGGATGAAGAGAAATGAAGAGGAAAAGGCAAAGAGTATCAAATTGAGCTCACCTTCGTGTGTGTGGAGAAGAATAGTGAGTTAGGAATAAAATGCCATTTCTCCATGAAAGCTCTCAACCATGACATCTCTCACATGCAAGCTTACGATCTCATCTTGTGTCTCATCCATCACATAGTCTTCTTTTAACCCTTGTCTCATCTTGTTTATCTCAAAACAAGGTTTTAAATTAAAAGGAAATGATACTATGTTTTAGCTTAAGTGCATCTTTGTGAAAGAGTTAAAGCTGTAGGAAAATATAATGTTAAAACACACATGGATATTAACTTGTATTTTCTTATTTAAATTTGTGTGCCAATTATTTAACACAATTTTGCATGTCCTTGCACATTATCATGGCTACATGTGCATTTGATTAGAATTCTAAGAGCACATCCAATGCTACAAACATAGATGTGGTGGTGATGCTGCGTGTCCACCACTGCAAATTTGAGGGCGGAGTTTTTCGCTAAGAATTTGAACACGTTATTTAGCATAATTAAGAATTTATTTTTCGTTGTGTATGTCTCTTTGTTTGCATTTGCATGACGCACGAGCACGTATGGTTAGGCTAGGCACAATTTCTTCAATGCATTCATTAATTTTGTGTGAAAGCATCGTTTGATTGATTGCATTGCATGGATTTTAATTTGCAAACCACATGAATGTTTGGGCACAAAATTATGTTCCAGAGTATATTCTTGATAGGGCACATTGCATGGAAAAAAAACTTCATATGAAGGTTTATGTTTTGAAGACTCAAGGATCAAAGGAAAAAGTCTTAAGTTTTACATCGTCAGCGAGTATTTCTTGAAGAAAAAGAGGACATGTGTGCTGAAAGTCTGTAAAACTACAAGAACATTAGGCCAAGGAAGGTTGGTACATGAATAGGCCTATCTTGGATCTCAGAAGCTCCAGTTCGTGTGAACTTCAAAGCACACAAAGGAAGTAGGACTTGTTTACTAGAATAGTTTGAAATCTTTAGTATCATGTTTAGATGACTTAATTCCCACTTTAGATGGATCCAAACATATACTGTGACTTATTTTGAAGGGAATAAGTTATTCAACACAAAAGATGGAGAAAAATAATGCAATTTACAAAAATCTATATTTTCACCTATTTTTGATGGATTTTTGCAATTCTACTGGCTTGTTGATCAAATGTGTTTCAATCATTTTGACTACCCGAATGACTATATTTGAAGTTCATATGACGAATTTATAATCCAAACAAGTTGCAAACATGCACATGGCAGAAGAAAACAAAAATAGTGAAAAGTAGTAAAAAAACATAAGCTTTAAAGCTAAACGCCTTAAGCTTTTATGAGTGAAAGGGAGTGGAGAAAAACTATAAAAGGGAGAACAAGGAGAGAAGGAGGACCACCAGCAAATCAAGGGAGAGAGGCTAGAGGTTGAGCTTGTATCCCTCGCCTTCTTCAAAGACCGTCATCGAATTTTGGAGAGAAGGCTTGAGGATGAGCTTTAAGCCCCTCGCCTACATCAAAATTTCCATCATCGCGAGTCGTTATATTGAATATTGGCTTGAGTTGATCTTGATACTCCTCGCCTTCCTTGTAGATCTTTCCACAAATCATGACATCTCACCTTCTCCTCTTCTCTCTCAGTTCGAGATATATGAATCTATATTTTGCCTATTTTTTAAAATCAAGAATTTATTTTCCTAATTCAAAATTCTTCTGAATAAGTTTTATTTCGTTGAATTCTCCCATCTCAAAGCGTGCTTGTGGTGAGCAACTTTCACGAACCCCACGTGAATCCCGTGCGACATCTGGTGAACCCGATGTGAAAGCGTCGCTTTTGATTGTCGAGATGGGAGACTCTTTGAATAATCCACCTTCATCATCTACTTCTTCTTTTTCGACTGATGAGATGAAGACTTTATTACAAACTCTTTCTTCAGCCATTATGATGTAGAATCAACATATGCAGTTATCTATGTGGCAGCAGCAGCAGTTACATTAGCAACAATTCGATCAAAAACGAATGATGCATAAAGAACAAGAGCATACGCATGTTGGAACCAAAGCGATTGAGGCTGTGGTTAGTGAGTGCAAATTATTTGATGGTCGGAATGTTTTAGCCTATCTTAAAGCCTTTGAAAGCCAAATGCACTTTTTTCAAAGTTCTGTCCAATTGGAGCAACTATTTCCTACGGCTTGTCATGCCTGCTTTGCGGGTTAGAGTGATTGATTTGTTTGTGCAAGACTCAAATTTGAATGTTTTCAAGAAAGTGCTCAAAGACGAATATTTTTTGGAGGATTATGGTATTGCTACGTCGAAGACATTCAAAGAGTGGATCCATCAGCCCAACAAAGGACTTGTTGCTTCTAAGTTGTTGCGTGAGTTTGAAGAGCGATACAACTAGTTGGATGCATTAGAGCAAAGAGCTCTAAACATGGAGAAAGTGGAGTTATTCTTACATGCGGCTGATCCTTGTTGAGAAGTAAGCATGGGAACTCTCCTTATACTAGAGAGGATAAGGGTAGCTGGGTGTAAACGGACTACAGGATAGGGGAGGAAGGGGAAACCCTAACCCTAACCTCTCCAATGGCTATATAAACTGCCTAAAGTACACACTCACTGTCGAGGAGAGTGTACTAGTTGTACATTTGAGCAATTTACTAAGCAAGATCTTCTTCTTGTACTTGACCTCTCTCTCTCCCTCTCGTGCACACTCTTGGGCTTCCAACTCTGATTTGTCACAATCCCACACTTCAAGATGAGTTGGGAGAGCTTATTGAAGATTGTACACAAACATGGGATTAAAGATTGATTGGCAGGATGCTATCGATGTAGTTTCTACACTTACAAAGAGGCGAAGATGGAAGGCTCGCTTGCAGAATGGCATGCAATCACCTCCAACAATGTCATCACCTACCATGATCTCTCCTACTTCTCCTGTTGCTCCATCCTCTACTTCTCCTATTTCTCATCCTATGTCTTTGTCTATGCCTATGCCTATGCCTATTCCTACTGCGGTTGTCAGACCATCTGCAAATCCAACTGTTGAAGATATGATGAAGGATATTTTAAAAAACTTAAAAAACCTACAAAACAAGATGGCTAAAAGAGAGCAGCAACTAGCTCCAGTTTCAACCCCAACTTTATCTACCCCTACAAATTCTTCCAAGATGGTGAATTCTCACGGAGTCGAAGTTCTTCTTGAGGAGAAGCGAAAAAGAGATGATAATCTAGTTTCTCAGCCTTCTTCTTCAAAAGTAGAGTATGGTTGATTTTCAGAAGCTGAAAATACAAGAAGATCAAAAAACCTAAAAAACAAAGGATTCGAAGCTAGAAAAGAAACCTAAATTCAAGCTGCTTTCTAATATTCACACGACTACGAACTTGAAGAAGAGTGAGGAGATTGATTTTGATGAGAAGGTTACTAATGGTCTTTATGGCTGGCTATTATGCTCAGACACTATGGAGGATCTTTCAGCATTGCTGAAAACTAAAAATCAAGAGATCGTATGTCTTATATGTCAATTCTCTAGCGATGAATTGCAAAATTGTTAATTTCATACTACATGAAAATTTGGGTGCTGAGAATTCTCAGCAAACAGTGCTCTTTGCTGAAATATTTCAGCAAAAAGATTTTCAAAGTGCCGATTTACAACATCAAACAGGATTTACAACTGAAGTAAGTGGTGAGCCTCAGTATTGGCCTGTTAATATGCAGTCTGAAAAAGATACGACTGATTTTTGCCAGTCAAAATATTTGAGTGTTGTTTATACGTATCAAAATTTGTGTTTTCTAGGGTATTTGTAGCAAGAGCTAAAATTTGCAAGCTGTAGCAAAGAAGCTAGAGTACAGAGACAATATAAGTCTGTTGACCAGAATGTCAGATTACCTTTGGACAGTGTTGATGATTTGCCAATGTTTATGTAATTTATTGAGATGGATATGAATAAGATTGGAGTCACGGTATGGTCTGATGATGAACCAGAGAAAGAAGATCTAAAAGCTATGGAGCAGATTTTTACAAAAGAGAAGATAATGCCATTGGATGTTGTGATAATCTACAACTAGCCGTTTGATTCTTCCATATGATCCAGGAGGATGTTGTGATAACCTATGTCAACTTACCAACTTGTCATATTACCTAGATGATTACCCATATGATCTTGGTGGGAACAATGTTGTAAGTGGTAAAAAAGTTGGCACATGCCGGAGGATGTGTAGGTTTGGAGGGGGCGAATGTCGTGACGTTACATGTCCACCACCACTGCAAATCTGAGGGCGGAGTTTTTTGCCAAGAATTTGAACACATTAGTCAGCGTCATTAAGAATTTATTTTCCGTTGTGTGTCTCTCTTTGTTTGCATTTGCATGATGCACGAGCACTTGTAGTTAGGCTAGGCACAATTTCTTTGATGCATTTATAAATTTTGTGTGATAGCATCGTTTGATTGATTGCATTGCATGGATTTTAATTTGCAAATTGCATGAATGTTTGGGTATGAAATTCTCTTCCAAAGCATATTCTTGATAGGGGACATTGCATGGAAAAACAAGTTCATATGAAGGTTTCCATTTTGAAGACTCAAGGATCAAAGGAAAAAGTCCTAAGTTTTACATCGTCAACGAGTATTTCTTGAAGAAAAAGAGGACATGTGTACTGAAAGTGTGTACAACTACAAGAACATTAGGCCAAGGAAGGTTGGTACATGCACATGCCTATCTTGGATCTCAGAAGCTCTAGTTTGTGTGAACTTCAAAGCACACAAAGGAAGCAAGACTTGTTTACTAGAATAGTTTGAAATCTTTAGTATCATGTTTAGATGACTTGATTCCCACTTTAGATGGATCCAAACACATACTGTGACTTATTTTGAAGGGAATAATTCATCCAAGACAAAAGATGGAGAAAAATAATGAGATTTACGAAAATCTATATTTTCACCTATTTTTGATGGATTTTCACAATTCTACAGCTTGTCGACCAAATGCATTTCAATCATTTTGAGTACCCGATGACTATGTTTGAAGTTCATATGACGAATTTATGATCCAAACAAGTTGCAAACATGCACATGGCAGAAGAAAACAAAAATAGTGAAAAGTAGTAAAAAAACATAAGCTTTAAAGCTAAACGCCTTAAGCTTTTATGAGTGAAAGGGAGTGGAGAAAAACTATAAAAGGGAGAACAAGGAGAGAAGGAGGGCCATCATCAAATCAAGGGAGAAATGCTAGAGGTTGAGCTTGTATCCCTCGCCTTCTTCGAAGACCATCATCAAATTTTGGAGAGAAGGCTTGAGGACGAGCTTTAAGCCCCTCGTCTACATCAAAATTTCCATCATCACGAGTCGCTATGAAGATTGGCTTGAGTCGAGCTTGATGCTCCTCGCCTTCCTTGAAGATCTTTCCACAAATCATGACATCTCACCTCCTTCTCTTCTCTCTTAGCTCGAAATCTATGAACCTATATTTTGCCAATTTTTTAAAATTAAGAATTTATTTTCCTTATAATTCAAAATTCTTCTGAATAAGTTTGATTTCATTGAATTCTCCCATCTCAAAGCGTCCTTGTGGTGAGCGACTTTCACAAGCCCCCGCACAAATCCCTGCAACAATGTGATATTTCATGAGTGTTTAAATGCACCCATAAAAGCATATTAGGCACCCATGTCTTTGCTTTAATTCTATTGTAGTGTCATTACAAACATGTTAAGCTCTCTCTCGAGCAATGGTACTTCTTACTTCTTTTCTCTTATCATTTTTGTCCTTTTTGTTTCTAGTCTTTCTTTCCTAATCTTCCCAATCCTCTCAATTCCTCTTTTGAGTCTAAACTATAGGTCATGGGTCCTAGGCCACTACTTAAGTTCTAGGGTCCGAATAGAGTTCTTGATTGTACTCTTGCTCTAATATGGTATTCACTTTAAAGCTCACCGGATAGTCAATTGAGTCAATTAGATCTTGCTAAGGACTTGTATGGCTAATCTCTCTTCTTTCTTGTTAGAGTCCCAATCAATTCACAAAATAGAAAAGTGCCAACCTAGTGTGACCTATTTGAGTACCCCACAATTACTATTATTTGGTGATGTAACCATCCTTCTCGTCTTTTCTAATTTATTACTTTTCTCATCACCTTAACTATTTATTACAAATAAAAGGAATTGAAAACTCACTTTTTATTGTTCCTATTATGAATGAATTTATAACTTCTATACTAGACGTCGCTAACCTTTCAAATGATATTTAAAATTTCCTTTAAATTTTTTTAAAAGATTTATATATGATTTAAGAACAAAAAAACACAATGGCAAATAGGTTAGCATACCTAGCATACGCCTATGAAAAGGTTGAAGTGGAAGGTTTACTAATTTGGTCTCTATGTGCACGAAGTCTCCCTCTAGTAGTATATGCTCTCAGCTTGGGAGGCATACATAAAATTATACAACTAATCACTTTTACATCTCATGCTTCTCTCTCTCTCTCTCTCTCTCTCTATATATATATATATATATATATATATATATATATATATATATATATATATATATAAGAAATAGGAAAACTACACACATACATATGTATGCATGCATGTGCACATGCACGTGCATGCGTGCGCGCACACACGCACACACACACACACACACACACACACACACACACACACACACACACACACACACACACACACACACACACACAAAAGCACATATGGTGTATATATATATCACATAAAGAAAATAAAGTAAGAAAAAAACAAGAATTTTTATCTCACACACACACACACACACACACACTCTCTCTCTCCCCCTTCCTTAAGAAATCAAAAGATGAAAGCAAGTTGCTAGAGAGTATTGGATAAAACTAATGAAGAATCTGCATGAATGAAATCTAAGTCACGAGGTCCTATTTATATTGTAGGGGCATATTTTTGTATGAAAGATTCTTTTATAGAAAAAAATTACGTATGAAAGAATTATCTATTTGAAATAATCATTTGTATAAATGAATGTTTCATATGGAATTATTGTCTCGTAAGATTAGTGACTATATGATATACGGATATAGAATGGATTATATGGTTGTATTGGACATTAACATATTTTTACATGGTACAATTACATAAGTGTAGCTAAGGAAGAGAGAGACTTTGACAATAGAAAGATAGAAAAGGGTTGAGAGAGTAGCAAAGTGTAGGAGCGGCGCACACACACACACACACACAGAGTATGAAAATTCTCTTTTCTATCCCTCCCTCATAGCATCGTATGTTTCTTTTGATCATGCAACTTTAAAGAGTTGGTCAATGGGTGGGTAAATGCATTGATGCATGGATGAGGATGATTCATTAGTGGTATCTAAGAGCCATGAAAATGGAAAGGGAAAGATAGATATATCAATTTTATTAGGAGGTCAAAATAAATGGTTGGATTTAGAGAGAAGCAAGAGATTGTCGACACAAGCCTGAATCGGAAAGATCTCTCACTTTCTCTTTCAAAGCTTTTTTTAAATTATGCTCTACTCTTCCATGTCTACCTAGATTTTCAAAACTAAGCAATTATGAATATGCCAATACATGGATAATAGATTTTGTTCAATACTCCTCTCTCTTGCTCTCATATGAGCTATAAAAATATGTTTCTCCCTTGAATTAGTTTTGTTGATAAAATGAAGTGGTTTAGCAATTGTGTGAGATGTGAAAGGTCATAAGTTTCAAATGCAAGCACAACTATGACCCACGAAAGAGGATTCGAATACTTTGCCTATCCCATTTAATATATATAACATTGTTCCATTAAACATATTCTTATGTATTCTTGAAAATTTTGGAACTAGTCTCTTAAAGCTTCATGTGTAGGTGGCAAACACCCATTGCTCTCTCTCTCTCTCTCTCTCTCTCTCTCTCTCTCTCTCTCTCTCTCTCTCTCTCTCTCTCTCTCTCTCATAGTGAGCATTTGTTGCATGTGTAAGCAAGGAGAAGGATGTAAGAAGAATGCATACACCAAAGATTTAAATCTTGATAGAAAGAGTAGACAATTAACATGATGTTGAGCATTTTTTACATGTATATACAAGGGGAAGAATGCATTGCGCATACCTAAAACAAGTATTTAATATTGATAGAAAGCGGATAGAGCTCATGGACATTTAACAATCTGTTGCATGTGTAAGCAAGGAGAAGGATGTAAGAAGAATGCATACACCAAATATTTAAATCTTGATAAAAAGAGTAGACAATTAACATGATGATGAGCACTTTTTACATGTATATACAAGGGGAAGAATGTATTACGGATACCTAAAACAAGTATTTAATATTGATAGAAAGCGAATAGACATCATGGACATTTAACAATCTATTGCATCCTAACCATACACATGACATCACTACACAATTGGATTTCTAAAAAATACAAGTATTGCATGAGAGAGAGAGAGAGAGAAGAGAGAGAGGTGTTTCTACATGTCTCTCAATCTTCATACATATACATGTGTGTGTTGGGGGGGGGGGGGGGGGGGGTTTTAGGGCATAAATAGAATCTAAAATGAGTTCAAATGTGCATATACAATTGGTTTTACCCAAGTAAACTAACACTCCGCAATGATGGGTAAGCTACACATAAATTAAGGTGAACGTCATTGAAGGGGACAAAGTAGAGGTAAAAAGGGTAGATTTGGAAAAAGCCTAATAATTGGCAATCTAGAAGTTGTAAGTTGCAAGATACACTTATAGATATGGTGGAGCTAAAATTAAGGCCATCAAAGTGGAGAATAACATGGCATAACCAAAAAGAGCCTCCATTTCAAACGTCATATTAGTGCCACATATATGGAGTAGTGCACCACTTACATGGAGTGCTACACACAAAGAATGTGCTAACAAGTGGGATGAGAGAGATGCATAGCAAGGAGAAAGAGTGGGGAGACAAAATAATTGAGATTGGTGCCCTTACACACAATACAAGATCATGCATCTATATAAACATGTAAAACTCATCTATGGTTGCATCCATACCTTCTTTACAAAAAAGAGTACAATGATATATGGGAAAAAAGGTTAATGGACCCATAAATCACACATAACAAACCACACATATATACATACACATGAAAAGTGTGGCACAAAAAAAGTAAGTGTATGGCTCTACACGCGCGCACGCACGTGTGTGTGTGTGTGTGTGTGTGTGTGTGTGTGTGTGTGTGTGTGTGTGTGTGTGTGTGTGTGTGTGTGTGTGTGTGTGTGTGTGTGTGTGTGTGTGTGTGTGTGTGTGTGTGTGTGTGTGTGTGTGTGTGTGTGTGTGTGTGCACCTATAAAATAGATTTTTCCTCATTCAAATTTGAGATGATTATGTAGTTTTTACTAGTATGGCAGTCCATCTACAATATAGCAAAATAGGAACTTGCCTATCATATCCAATAAGAATTTATGTATGCCATTAACAAATTATGCACTCTCATCCTTGCCACAACATCAAGGTACTCATAAGATGTTGCTCTAATACATGTCATGCGGTTTTTCTTAATAAAATACAATTGAATTGTTAATAGGAGAACCATTTCATCATGATTGACATATAGAATATTTCAAGTTGAAACCAAATAGAACTAAACTATTATTGCTTTCTTTACAACTCAAGGAGGATATTAAGTAGAACCACAAATATAAAAATAGTTTTAGGGCTAAAAAATCCTGAGCATCAATACAAGAGCTGAATGTAGTAGGAAGAAGTTCAAGAGAAAAGGTTAGAATGGAGGGAATTAGATTAAATTTGGGCCCAATTTCAAAGCGACCTAGTAGCATGGGAGAGGTCACTACTATAGTGGAAGACCACGAGGAGTTTTGTAAGCCTATTGTAGAGGAAAAGTGCATGGGGGACAACCATTATAGAAAGAATGAGAGACCTATGGAGTACAAGGTTCAACATTAAACAGAGGAGTAATAATAAGTAACAAAGGAACAAGTGCATGTGGAGTAGACACAGAATAATCACCTAGATAGTTTGCCTATATCATATGAGACAAATCATACTAAAAGAGCCTCTCCATGGCTATTAAAGAACAAGGAGATTAGATTGAAACCCCCACATATACCTTTGCATATGAGAGCATCCATAGTATCAACCTCCTTTGATTGAGGATTATCATCCAATGTAGTAGGCTTTTGACTCAAAACCAAGCTCCTACGAAGGATTAACCTCTTGTGTGACTTGCACTATACAAGACATTGTTACACAATCTTCTTCTCAAATTTTCTAACTTATGTTTAATGGTGGCTAGTTATCATTCTATGGGTTTTGTATTATTTTTCTATTATGTTTCTGATCAGTACATGCAGATTGCATAATGTAATAAGATCTACCTCCTCCATGACTTGCACTATATTGGGTATTGATAAAATAAGATAATTAACTCAAAAGAAAAATTTAAACAATTTGCCTTGAAAGAAAATGCTTTGCAATGCTACTACCCTTTATCTCCATATGAATATCATAGTGTGATTGTATTAATGTACAAGATTGAATACTTCTTCACCTATACTATGTTACAATTGATGGATCCCCCAACCCAAAACCCATCCTACATGTTGAACATATAACATTCCCAATGATGCCATGGGGTTAACAAGCGTTGTTGGCTAGATAAACTAGTTTTTATAAAGTTTTAACCTCCAATGGCTCATTTTTTGGACCAAAGGAGCTAAGATCTTAGCAAATTGGAACTAACTAGTTTCCAACTAACTCACTATGGTTAATAAAAGAAATATATAAAATTGTGGCTTGTAATCATGTGCTTACATGCAACTATACTTAGTACTCTTACAATTGACTATGTTAGTTGTGGATTTAACCTAATTATCATCTGAGTCGTCCAAATTGGTATCATTTTTAGTTGCTCTATAGATGAGCATTGTCTAGATACATGTGAAATAAGTCGACAAAAATGTGAGATGATTGAACACGAAAATATGCCTCTAACAAACTATGATGAGGTGCTATTCCATGATTGGAGGTCTTGTTTTCTCGTCACACCATAATGAGTGTTTCCTTGTCTAGAATTCATAACAATGGTTATAGAAGAATATGCCTATTTGTTCTAACTAGGTTGTAGCTCTACCTTGATGTTATAGACTTGCTATTGCTCCCTGCAACAATATCGAGGGCCAGAATGCACTCTAGTAGATACAATTCTTCATAAGGTCATGGATATACATTTGAAGCAAAAACACATTCTAATTAAATATATTGAGATTCTATGCTATCTTTTTGAGGTTGATAAGGGGACATCATAATTGTGGGCCTGTGCTCATAAACATAGCCTTGATAAACTTACATAATTAGTATCTTTATGCATACCCATGCTAGATTGATAATAGGACCTCATAATTGGGCCTGTGCTTAGAAACATAGCCTTGATGATCTTACATCATTGGTTTCTTTCCCCTTATCATAATTGGGCCTATGCTCAAAACCGCCTGTGCTCAAAACATAGCCTTGATACTCTTACATCATTAGTTTCTTTATGCATACCCATGCTAGATTGGTATTCCTTACCACACTCTATTATTTTGAGATCTTTAACCCTAGCCTTCTTAGAGGCTGAGAATGTCAACATATCAAGTCACTTTACTTCTCATTTTTATTGTTCGCTTGCAAGTAGCCGATCAGGTTAAACTTATATTGGGCAGGCAATGTTAGCATCCTTCTTGTTTTTGCAGTGGTTAAGTGGTAGCCATTGTGATTTGAGAGCAACATTGGCTGATCAACATGGGACTTCCACTTTGTTACGTCAGATCAGCCATAAGTTTCTAGCACTAAGTACAACCAGTGACCACCAAAAGAGAAAAAGGCGAGCCTAGCTAGAGACCTACCGATGATTCGTGTAGCCAGTGGCCACTGATAGCAGCCTGCAGGTGTCTCAGAGGAGGTTTCTTGTTCAGAGTTCAGACTGGCCAAAAAGCCATTTTCCTTATTGATCATCTCCTCTTTCTCTCTTCTGCAAAAGCGTAACAAGTGTATCTGCACAGGGGCACGGCCAGACTCGGGTAACAGAAAGAAGAGAAGAAGCTGAAGACAGAACCCATTCGTGATCGACTCTTCCTTAATACTGGTTCCTACTTGGTGAGCTGCTCTTCTTCTTCATCGTATTCATATGAGATATGCTCCCTCTCTCTCTCTCTCTCTCTCTCTCTCTCTCTCGTGTTTTCGAACAGTGAACTTTTGAAAAAGGTTGCATCGTAGTCAGAAACAATCCTCTCTTCTTTCATGCTCGAGAAGCGTGCATATGCTTACTTTGTGGTTGATTCATTGACATCGACCTCTCTCCAGACCATTCATTCATGATAATAGCACTAACGAAATAATCCTTTTGATCTCGAGAGATTATTATGAATCTTATCACTTGTCGTTGGGAGATACAGATAGAGAGAAGACCGTATAAGACTAGGTTGTACTTAGCTTTCAATCAAACCTTGTCTCCCCTTCGATGCGATCACCTGTCACGGAGCCATCATCGTTCATTCAGCAACTGCGGACTTCGATGAACATGATCATCACCAAACATGTCCACCACCAGGTACTTCACAGAGGCTATTGCATTCTGAGCTACCTCCTGTCTCTATTCTCTGTGCATATTTAGGTACCTAGCAGCAATCTATACCCGTGTTGATAAGCTCGTGTGTTTTGATCATCGAGCGCTTTTCCGTTTATTAACGGCTATGATTGGCCTTTCTCAACTAACACTTGCAACCTGTAACCATGGAAGATTCCTCCAGACATTTTATTTGATAAAATGTTTATTCCTGCTCCGCTGCAAAGTTTCCGCTGGCAATATGTAGGCTAGTAATTAATATTCCGTGAGAGAGATATAATGTAGTACCGCTCGGCTGCTTTTTTCTCTATTTGTATTGCCTATAGCCCTAAAGAACCTCTCAACATGACTGTTTGTATGGATGGCTTGATGCATGGATGTTGGATGAAGGGCGCATGTCATGCCATCGTGCAGATTAAACTGTTCGTTTTAGCGTTTCTTTTGAAACACGCTGCACTCATCCCTTCTAAAGACGTTACCATGATCGCTTTCTTGACAAACCATATATTTTGGTGTGCAGCAAAGTTCTTGTTTTGAGCTCAAATGGCCGGACCTAGGGTTTGTACTGCAAACCAGAAGAGCAAGCCTTCTTCTTCGCCGTCTTCGAGACAGCTTTATGATGTCAATCGATCAGCTCGGCTCCGCAGTTCAAGGGTGGGAAAACAACAAAGATCAAGCTTTTACAAAGGTCAAATGACTAGCTATGGCCTGTTGGCAGTATGCCGCTCTTCTGATTCCTACTCACACTGTGAAGGCAATCTGAACTATTTATCTGGCTCAAAGATGCCAGGTGAAATCACTAAAGGTAACAGTAGAGTCGCCATTCATGAACAGGCTAAGAGTATAGATGCCGGGAGAGGAAGACTGCACATGGCTGGAAGTTCGTTTTTGCTCAAAAGTGGCAGCAGGATTCACAGTCCGAGGGCGAGAACATCTCCAGCAAAGGCAGGCAAGGGGAAAGGATTAACTGGTAACCAATCGTATCGGGGCAAGGTTCTCAAGAAAGATTGCGAGAAAGCAGCACATAGTTCAAGGAAAGAAGGCTCATCCAATGTTAATTCTAGGTCAAGCAAGAGCAGATTAGCTGATGCACGTTGTACTAAAAGTTCTGCAGCAGCAGGAGTTCATCACTCTCCCAGAGTGTTTTCCATGCTCACTCTGGAGGAGTATTTGCGAGAGAGGTCTTGCCTGCCATTGGACGAAGACCTGGAAGCCGCCTCTCGCCTTTCTAGCTTCGACAGCCCCGCCCTGCCGCTCCTCTCTGCAGATTCGCACCGCCATCGCCCTAGAACAATAATGAGACCTCGTCCTACCTCGAAATTGCGGCCAGGGATTGTCAGTAATGGCTGCTGCTTCCCCGCCGCGCTGCCAATAGGAGCTTCGACGTTGCACTCAGAGGAAGACAGCGCCTCCTATATGCATGGGTGCGCAGCCTGGTCTAGCATGGCGGCCAAGCTTCGAAAGTACAAGAAGAAGCGAACGGCCACGGATTATGTGGGGAAGAGCTTCGCAGGTGGTTTTGCTGTGTCGAAGCGGAGCAGCAGAAGAAGAAAGTATAGCATAAGGCGGCAGAGATGCATGGGATACACGTCGCCCACTCTCAGCGATCCGGAGTCTGAAACGGCTGTACTGCTCACAAAATCAGAGCTATGTGTGCAAGATGACAGATGTATTACTACTGATGATGCCAATCATGATGATTATACTAAATTAGAAAACTCTGACGTTAGACGTCCACAAGTTGATGCTGGAAAAGTTGAGTCGTTCAAAAATAGAACTCATATTGGAACTGTAACGACTGATGATCCACGTCTTGTGCAGATTAATCTCGTGAGGACTGAATCATGTAGAGATAAGGGCAACAAAAATAGCCATATTATGGAGCCTGATATTTCTCAAAGATGTAGATTCCACAAAAGGTCTTTGAAACAGAAGCATGCGTGTTGCAGGGATGTGATGAGTCGGCCTTTAGAGCATCAGACAATGCATCGGAGCTTGAGCCAGAAGTACAGGCCTAAAAGCTTCAGGGAAATGGTAGGACAAAACATGGTGGCACAGGCCCTCACCAATGCGGTTCTGAGAGGGCGGGTCGCACCTCTTTACCTCTTTCAAGGACCTAGGGGCACAGGCAAGACATCTGCTGCAAGGATATTTGCAGCCGCCATGAATTGCACATCCATTGCTGGAGAGGAGAGGCCGTGCTTGAGATGCTACCAGTGTGAGAAATTGGCCAAGGGGAGGAGCTCCGATGTGAAGGAGGTGGACGCCCATGGCGTCCACAGCATGAGGACTCTGCTCGCACATGCGGCCATGCCCCCGCATGCACCGTCCAAGTACAAGGTCGTCATCATCGACGACTGCCAGATGCTCTCCCAAGAGGCCTGGAGCTCCTTCCTCAAGGCCATGGAGGACCCTCCGCGCCATGCTGTCTTCGTTCTCATCACCTCAGACCAGGATCAGCTGCCCCGCACTGTTGTGTCCAGATGCCAGAGGTTCCCATTCCCGAAGCTCAGAGATGCCGCCATTCTTGATCGCCTGCAGAAGCTCGCGCAGGCTGAGAGAGTGGACATCGAGAGAGAGGCGCTTCAGTTGATCACAGCAAGGTGCGATGGTTCTCTGAGAGATGCCGAGACCACTCTTGACCAACTTAGCGTTCTTGGGCAGAAGGTCACTGCCTCAATGGTGAGGGAGCTGGTAAGTATGATTGCCCTGCAGTATATTTTCTTCTGGTGGCTAGTGAAATAAGGATGCTTACGATCAACTGGGTGATTAGAATATAATATTCATTTGACTCTGCAAGGTTAAGCATGCTTAAAATTAACTGGAAATGAAGAATTAATTAGTGGGGAAAGAATTTTAAATGTGTACTGCTAAGCAGGTTTAACGTTGTAAGTGGAAAATTCGTATGAATCGCATTATTACTTCAAGCATCTTATATTGTGGCATAAGGTCAAGTTCTCCCGCGATAATGCTTGGCCAAATTACTGCTGTAAGTACTACCTAATATACCGATCAGTTCCACCAGTTTTAGATTTGGGGTACACCAATTGATCAACGATTCGATTGCCAATAGCTCTGAAGACTAGGAACTCCTGTAGAAGCTGCACGATGCTGCATTTTTATTGAACGTGCTTATCTCCAAAGTGAATGAGGGTGCTGCACAAAAGCGAGACATTTACTAGCTCCTTTTGAGGGCACGAAATTTACCTCTCTCTTTACCTACTACCAATCCTTGGCTTCCCTGAACTGAATCCTAAATACCTTTTGCTTTGGAAAGGAAAAGCAGGCCACGCCTTCCTGTTATGAAATCCTGAGCTTATATACATATTACAAAATGCATATAGCTGTGGGACAAAAGCTCAGCACGCACATGCATCATGTTATTGCATTGCTAAATGATAAAAGCATGTCACCCATGATACTCTGTAGCTGATGCTCTGACATGGTTATAAACGTTTTGTAGCAAGCTTTCATATCCCCATGCAGGCTACAAAACAAGCATGCTGGCCAAAGCATGAAACCGGTGTTTCATTTTTTGTGGCATGCTAAAAGCATAGGAACCTCAAAAATTCGTCAACTTTAATGATTGTAAAGATTGGTTGGTGTTTGATCTACTGAGAAGATGCCGGAACGAATTTTTATTAGATAATAAAGGGCTGGATATTTTATCCAAAAGCAGTGATTCCTTTAGTGACATAACAATTAGTACAATGTTCATTCCGTTGAAGAACCATGCGTAGAATTTTATGATCGTAACTTGTTAAGATCGTTTGATAACCAATTTATTGACTAATTCAGGTGGGTCTTATACCTGATGACAAGCTGGTTGAGCTGTTACAGTTGGCATTATCCGCAGATACTGTGAACACAGTCAGATGCGTTAGAGAGCTTATTGAATCTGGCATAGAGCCCTTAGCTCTCATGTCCCAGCTGGCTACTCTCATTACTGATATGCTTGCAGGCAACATTTCCACCAAGAACACATGCAGAAGCTGCGTCTTCTCTGGACATCGGTGTAAGTAAATTTATATTATATATCACGCACTTTTGCTGTTTGATTCTGCATTGGTAATCTCTTTATGAAGCCACCAAGCTTAAATGGGGTGCTTGGAGCTGTCACGTTTACTCATTTCGGGTTAATGGTACAGTGAGCAAAGAGGAGGTTGAAAAGTTGAGGAAAGCTTTGAAGATCCTGTCAGAGGCAGAGAAGCAGCTTAGAGCAGGCAATGATCGCACTACCTGGTTGACGGCAGCTCTTTTGCAGTTCTCCCCAATTGAGACAAACCCTCCGCAGTATACCTTCAATAATTCTAACCAACAATTTCAATATCATTTCTCCTCCATGGGAACCAGTGTCACCCAAAGTCCCATAGCTTTCCTTGACACGAGTGAGAAGGAGACTACCACAGAGCTTCATCCTCCGGCATCATCAACACCACTTGTGATTAAACCCCCGTGGGAGAGAGAGAAACTCGTAAGTGAAGATGAAGTTTTTCTCACCTTTGAGAAAATTGAGAATCAGCCAAGAAGTATCACAGATGTCCAATCTTCTAATGTATCTCCTCATGTCCTAATGTCTAAGGGGGAATGCTTGGAAGCAGCAAGACAAGAGCTGTTGTTGCCTCAACCACAACAGGGTGACGTCAAATATTTCGTTCGCAAGTTGTCTCCCAGTCCTGCTAATGATGTCAACCAGGAAGTTGTAAACAAGATGAGTCCTTGCTCTATGGTTGAGGTCTGGAGGAAGGTGATGATGGAAGGCAGACGTTCTGATGTTCTAGGTCAGCTGCTGCTCGGGCACGGAAAGCTGCTCTCGTTATCTGTCTCTGGAGGTGTGGCTCTGTTGCTGAGAGAGAGACAGAGCGAGCATGAATATCGACTATTATAGATCTGCATTGACTGTATTTTCACTCTTCATAAGCCAGTGCATAGTTTTTTTCCGTCACACATATCGTAGACGTATGCGCTTCCATAATCCGATAATCTGTAATTGTAAATTGGATTGTGTATTATCCGTATTAGTAAAGTATATCACTGTCGTTTATGCCTGCCGTACTTTTCTGAGCAACTTTAGTTGCTTCTTTCAAATATAAACATCTTATGTGGATTGATGATCAGCTTGCGCGACTGCTCATCTGGAGTTTCGATCGGCAAAGGACAAATCACGCGCCGAGGCAGCCAAATCCGCAATTTGCACGGCCTTCCAAACGGCCATGGGCTGCCCGGTTGACATCAAGATCAGCTTAGCAGTCTACAACCATAATTCACAAGCCGCCCATACGGCTGCTGAATTACAGCAACGCGGAACCGTAATCAGACAAAGAAGCCCACAGGCAGGTGCTGCAGAAGCCACTGGCGAAGACAAATTACCGCAGAGGAAGAGTACGTCTACATCTTTGAAGGCGACAAGGAAGAAGAAAAAGAAGAAGAGCGTGGCGAGGATGACAGGTGAAGTGCGACATGACGATAAGTTGGGAATCACAAGCTCGATTGCCCACAATATAGCATCCTCATCAGCATCTCTGTTAATATCATCGTCATCGTCGATGCGTGACGACAGCTTGCGGCACTATTGGAGGAAAGGTCGCGACCACGCCACCTCAAGCAGGAGCTCCTCCGACTCCGGCAGGCTCAATGGTAATAATTATAATAACAACGATAATAATAATGATGATGATAACATAAAGCATGCCTATGGTCCTGAGAGGAAAACACAAGAGGGAAATGCTAATATTTGCTACGGAGCCGATGATGACGACCATGGCAGCTTCGATGTCGCATCCAGCCATAATTATTATGATCTGAACAGCAGCGGTCACATTGCTTGTCTCTCAGTGGAAAGGGACTCTTGCCAGGTGCATGATGATGACGACGATGATGCTAGCTGCTATGAGGAACGGTACCACATGTGAGTATTGAACAATGGCTCTGTGTTTTCACCAACAGATAGGTTCTAAGTTTTTATGCTTTCCCTCGCACTCCTTTAAACCAAACATATGAGGTATTTAGATGGACTACGATGATGTAATTCATATGATGCAGGAATTCCACCTTCAGAACTGGTTACTCGTGTTGGAAACAACCTCGACAGACTTCACACACCAAGGTACTCCAAATCTAGAAACTAAGTAATTCTAAGAACTTACCGTGAATTATTCTTTTCAAGATTGCTTATGTGACTATGCCTTAAAGAACATTATTATTAGAATCATTTGTAAATACAGAAACATACCTCATTCATCCCAACTCCACATTACGGGACAAGCTCCAATCTCTATCTTGTCAATTGATCATGTGACATACTTTAGGAAGCCTTTGGACAGTCCAAAAAAGAAAGGAATTGTGCAGAATAACCTTTACCTGTTCACGCGTTGCAGGTATGGCAGCACAAACCTATGCGGCGACGGAAGGTGGCATTATTGATGAGATACATCCCTTGTGCGACTTATGCATGATTCTGCAGGGCTTAAAATTAAATGAAGCTCAAGGCCGAGATTACTCCACCATTTCTGCCCTGTATTAAACCAGAGGTATATTTCTTCCATCGACCATGCTCAATTGAGAAACCCCTCCTGTAAAGCTCTGTGTAATCCTTTTGATTATTGAGCAATGACCAACGTGCATAAAAGAGAGAGGACGCCACAGCTGAGTTGGCAGTTCTCCCACCTTCATTTCATCTTTCTGCAATTGAGGGTATATTCGTTAACCCAGCATTTGCTGGCCTCAGTGCCCACTGGACTCTGGAGGACCGGTTGATTCTAGTATCATACTGTTCATGATGACAAAAGACGTACACCAACTAAAGAGCACAAATTTTAAGGAGTGGACGCCTGATACGACGCTCTATCTGAAGGTTGCAGGTGAAGAGACAATAAAGATTTTACGCTCGGAATAGTTCTTGGAAAAGTTTTTACCTCGGTTTTGTGAACGTGGCTCGATCGAGAGACACGTATATCCGTTTGTCACCTAATGGTGCGTGCGAGGCCACATAGCAGCGAAACAATCTACTTCTTTTCTTTTTATCTCTCACCGCATAAATATCCATGCAGCATATATTCTTGGATTAGTAGAATTAATCAATACGTGCAACTCTACATTTATGCATGGTCAGCTAATAAAAAGTAGTATCACAAGAAAGAATCACGGTCTCACACACACACACACACCCCGCTCATTCCAAACATTGAGCTTAGAGGTACATTGAGGTTGCACAATGTGGCACTGCCACCATTTTATCCATGAGTTCCATGCGCTTGTGCAAGTTGGAATATGATCGCGGTGACACAATGATGAAGTTCATGAGTGGTAAACCCTCACGATCTTCATTGTATTGGATAGATCCGAAGCATTTAAGGCCGTTATCATGGCATGAGTGAAGGTGAGATCCATTTACAGTGTGACTCGTGAGGTAGGAGATGACTTGAATTCTCTATCATAAAGTGGATAAGTATTCTATCGTAAAGTGGATAAGTATTCTATCTACAGTGTAACTCGTGAGGTTGGAGATGACTTGAATTCTCTATCATAAAGTGGATTAGTATTCTATTTCTTGAAAATCCAAAATTGCCCATTCCATCAAATTTTAGTTTCTTGCTCTACTTTTTGAGGCTTTGTTAAAGTTGAGGGGATGAGTTTTTCCTCTTTTGATCAAATTTGCTTGGCAAATTGGTCAACTTGCTTGTTTTATTAGAGCTACATCTCAAGATGAGAGAGACTCTTATAGAAGCGAACATTTGAAGATTGGTATTCAATAGCGATGGGCTATGAGTTCGAGAGGGCATTGCCACATAAATCAAGCATAGATGATGCAATAGATGTGACTATTAGCCATGTTTATATGTTATGCATATATTTATGTGTGTGTCATCTTTTAGGATACTCGTGCTTTAAACAGATTCAATGATTTCACATTCAAACTCGCAGAGCTCATTTCATTTTCTGTGTGTGTTAGTCATAGCATCAAAGAAAAGAGAAAATAGCACCAAGAAGCATAGGTAAAAATCTACAAAGAAATAGCAAAGAATATATATTATTACATACCCAAGCAAAGAAAGATCATGTGAGGCCACCAAAGAGCAAAGTAGTTCTCCTTTATATAATAGGAAAGATGTGCTTTTTTTTTCCCCTCTTCTTCTACTTGCTTACTCTTTTATTCCCCCACTTTCTCTACTTGGTAAAGGCTAAGCATAAAAATGGAGCCACAATAGATTATTCAAACTATAGTGGGAGCAATACCTCTAGGCATAGCCATTTTGTGTGTTGCTAGCAAGCTCATGTAGATGGCAATAAAGTGCAACACACAAGATGCCAACTTGCATTTGAAGGAGATTCTCTTAACATTGTGCAAACTTTTACCTTTTCATAAGGACATCCTCAATACTCCTCCATAATGTACACTTCTTGAAGAGCAAGCTTCATGTGTGTCATTGAGGCATTAGCATTCATGATGTCCTTGACTCTAGGATTCTCTCTTTGTAGTTGTGATAGTGCATGAGACTATTTTAGCTCTAGGATTCTCTCTTTGTAATTGTATCATATTTATTAACGACTTTTTAAATTCAAGATTTCTATGATGATTAGATTGTCATGGTGAAGCCATGCGGAAGCATATGACCAAGACAAAGAATGAACAAAGAGAGAGAGAGAGAGAGAGAGAGAGAGAGAGAGAGAGTGAGTGAGTGAGTGTGTGTGTGTGTGTGGAACACAAAAAATATGCAATAGTGAAGAATGTTGTATAAGGATGCAGATATGTACACGAGTGTAGAGAGAATATCTACGCATGTCTCCACCTCGATCTCACACTTCGTGAACCCGGAGGGTAGTCTCTACAGTCTGCAACCTAGAAAATTGAGAGTACAACTGAAAAAGAGTATGGAGATTGGGGCCAATAAATAGGCCACAAAAAATACATTGAAAAATGCAGGTCGATTGCATTAAATGCAGTTGATTGAAAAAAAAGTATCTGACTTGTTGTAGTCCGAGTTGTTGTAGGCTATCCAACTTGCCACATATCCTACGCTTTGGCTGACGTCAACTACTTACCATGTGGATTGCTTGATGTAGCTGTTGAAAGACTACTCAGATTTGCACATGAATGTCTAGGGAATGTCAATCTCTCACACCCCCTCTCAGATTCTGGACACAACAAAAGGCTAAGGGATCTAGAGTGCTAGCAAAGTAAAGCCTAAAGAAGTGCCTACGTAAATAAGTCTACAAGATTGTCCTCTATCATCTTGCAATAGACTAGGATAATAGTCTCATCTAGAATCTTCTCCTGAATGAAATGGTATTGGATCTCAATATGCTTCGTCCGAGCATAAAACACAAGGTTCTTGGCCAAGGCAATGCAACTCTCATTATCGCACTGAAGAACACTAGGATCTCTCTGTGGGCAACCAAGCTCCTCCCAGATATTGCGAAGCCACACTAATGTGAGTTTCTTCTTGCTACTCCATGAAACAGCACTAGCACCCAAGGTAAAGCAATAACATGTCGTGGACCTTCGATGATCCACATTGCTAGCCCAATCTAAATCACTCTATCCTATAATTACCAAGTCTGTGTCACCTGTACATGCTGGATAATAGATCCTTAGATCAGAGGTCCCCTATAGGAACCCCAAAATCCTCTGATTAGCCTGCCAATGCACCATCTTGGATACACTCATACACCCGACCAACACACCTACAGTGTAATAGAAGTCAACACAAGTATTGAGAAGCCTGATCAAGAAGCCAACCAACTGCCTATAATGGGTAGCATCCGTAAAAGGAGAATCGAAATGAGTTATAGCCTTCCAATTTGGGTCTGTAGGAGTTATAAGGCACTTGCATCCCTTCATCGTGCATGTAGTCAAGAGTTCATGTACATATCTTTGTTGGGAAACAAATATCCCCCTTGGAATTTGATAGATGTCATAACCTAGAAACAAGTGAAGAAGTCCCATATCCGTCATCTCAAACTTCTCATGAATTGCTATCTTAGTCTAATCAACCATCTGAGTATGGTCATCTATCATAATGAAGTCATCCACATAAAGGACAAACAATACATAACCTCCACCTGAGGTGTGAACATAAAGCTAGGGGTCGGCCTTGGAGCGCCGATACCCCAAGTTCTCTTGGAGGAACAAGTCACACTACAAGGATATCAGGCCATAGCGACGCCGATGAGCGACGATAATTAGTGGCGATGCAAATAGCGACGCTCCACAGAGAAAAAAAATGCAGGCCGAAACCCGAGCACATTTCATTTCGCGCATTCGTGAAAGTTTTCGAGAGGGAGAGCGAGAGAGAGAGCGACCCTTTTGCTTAGAGGGAGAGAAAGAGAGAAAGAAGGCTTCTCACCGCCGCCGTTACGTCGTTCGCAAAGAAGAGGAGCAGCTGCCGTTGCGAAGAGGTGCCGCCAAACCCTCATTCGAATCTTTCCAGTGAGTCCATTCTCTCTCTCTCTCTCTTTTACTTGTTTAGGGTTTAATTTGGTATATTGAGAGAGGGAGAGGAAATGAGAGAGAAAGAAAGGGAGAGGGAGAGGGAGGGGGAGGAAATGAGAGAGGGAGAGGGAGGGAGAGAAAGAGAAAGAGAAAGAGAGGGAGAGGGAGAGGGAGAGGGAGGGGGAGGAAATGAGAGGGGGAGAGGGAGGGAGAGTGCATTCTCTCTCTTAATTTTTTATATATAATTTGTGTATATTGAGAGAGGGAGAGGAAATGAGAGAGAAAGAGAGGGAGAGGGGGAGGGAGAGGGAGGAAATGAGAGATCAGGGAGAGGGAGGGAGAGAGAGAGAAAGAGAGAGAGAGGGAGAGGGGGAGGAAATGGGAAAGGAAGAGGGAGGGAGAGAGAAAGTGAGGGGGAGGGAGAGGAAATGAGAGGGGAGAGAGAGACATTAAACATAATAGGGAAATGAGAGAGGGAGAGGGAGGGAGACATTAAACATAATAGGAAAATGAGAGAGAGGGAGAGGAAGAGGGAGGAAATGAGAGAGGGAGAGGGAGAGGGGGAGAAAATGGGAAAGGAAGGAGAGGGAGAGAGATGTCAAGATTGTGGGAGAGAAGGAAGGAGTCTCACTTGTAGCTTTCTTGCTTGCACAATGGGGGAATACACACAAAGATGGAGGCTGAAAACAGTTTTCCTCTTCTTAGTTGTGTAAGCAAAAAAGAACTCTAGTACAAAGAAATAGCAGAACCCTATATATGGGTCTCAAACCAAACTCAACTAACTAAGGTGGCATACTAACTGAGCCATGAACTAGAGTAGATAAGGATAGCTGTCATCTAGCTATTATTCATGGGCAATGTACCAACCGTATCTGCAGCTAACAAGTCGGTGACATAAATGCACAACGGTCACCCTGGCATATCACGAGTGGAGCTCGATATCTCGACACTCCCCCTCAAGCTCAATCCCAATTCCTGCACACCAAGCAGGTCTCTGAACTTGCGCAGCTTCTCTGCACCCAATGCCTTCGTAAATATGTCAACTACCTGATCCTCTGTGCTGACATAAGCTAGATCAATAAGACCTAGTAAAACCCTCTCCTGCACATAGTGATAATGCACCTCAATGTGCTTTGTTCTAGCATGATAGACTGAGTTATTTGCCAAGTGTATACTACTCATGTTGTCACAATAAATGACAACTGGCCCATTTGTAGGCTGATGCATATCATAAAGTAGCTTATGCAACCAAGCTACCTCACATGCAGCCATCGTTGCGCCCTTGTACTCAGCCTCTGTGCTGTTTCTTGCTGCTCCAAGTGACTGTAGCACTCCCAAAAGAGAACACATATCCACTGGTAGATCGTCTATCAGAAATACTACCAGCCCAATCAACATCAATGTATCCATGCAACTGTATCTGAACCCTAGTCTCATAAAATAGTCCATACTGCAATGTGGACTTCACATACGTGAGTATACGTCTAGCCGCATCCAATGGAGCCTGCATAAACTGACTTACCAATCCAATAGCATAGCTCAAATCTGGCCTGGTAATAGTCATATAAATCAAACTTCCTACTTTGCATCTGTACATAGTAGGGTCTTCCAGAAGCTCACCTGCATCTGCGCTCAACTTCACATTCTGCTCCAAAAGAACTGAAATAGGCTTACAGCCTGTCATCCCATATTTGGACAGCATGTCCAATCCATACTGCCTCTGCAAGAGCCATATCCCACTTGGTGATCTTATCACCTCAATGCCCAAGAAATAACACAGCTCTCCCAAATCCTTCATCTCAAACTTCTGCTTCAATAGCATTTTCACATGAAGGATATCTTCATCACTATCACCTGTGATAATCAAATCATCAACATAAATGACTAGCGGCATAATACATTTCTCTGTTTTTCTCACATAAAGTGAGAAATCTACCTTGGAAATCTGATAGCCAGTAGTGACAAGATATTGTCCTATCTTGTCAGACCATGCTCTAGGTGCTTGCTTCAAGCCATACAAGGCTTTCTTCAACCTGCAAACAAACTCAGGATGAACAACATGCACATAACCTGGTGGCTGCTCCATATAGACCTCTTCTTGCAAATCACCATGCAAGAAGGCATTCTTTACATCCATCTGATGTAAAGACCATCCCTTTGATGCAGCCATAGCAATGACTACTCTTACGGTTGCCATCCTTGCAACCGGACTGAATGTTTCTTCATAATCAATTCCATATGTTTGTGCATACCCCTTGACTACTAATATTGCCTTGTATCTGTTCACAGAACCATCTGCATTGTGCTTCACCTTATAAACCCACTTACAACCAATTGCATTCTTATCTTTAGGCAAAGGTAACAATTCCCATGTAGCATTTGCTTCCAAAGCATCCATTTCTTCATCCATGGCTTTCTCCCATTTTTCTTTTTCCATGGCTTGTTCAAAAGAAATGGGTTCTGGTTCCTGTATCACTTTGACTATATAGGCATAATGAATGGCTGTAAATCCATCATATTTCAGCCTATCCACAGGATACCTTGCTCTAGTAGACCTGCGCAAAGTAGGCTCACTTCCAGGTGCTCTCAAAACATCCCTGGTCTTCCTTACTCTAGGTGTAACAATAGAAGGAATACCCAACTCATCATCAATGCTCTGTCTGAGCCACTGGATTCACCATCCACATAAGAGTGACATGCATTCACATCAAACATGGGCTGATCTACCTTCTCTTTTTCTTTTTGTGAAACTTGCATACTACTATTCTCATAAAAAACAACATCTCTGCTCACTGTAAACTTACGAGTAGAAGGGTTATAGCATCTATATCCTTTCTGTTGCAGAGAGTAACCAATAAAGATGCACTTCTCAGCTTTTGGATCCAACTTGGATCTCAACTCATGTGGCACATGAACATAGGCAATGCAACAAAAAATTTTCAAATGAGAAATATCTGGTTTCCTACCAGTATACCTCTCCTCTGGAGTCATCCCATGTATTGCTACAGTGAGAGTCCTGTTCATTATGTAGATTGTTGTAGCAATTGCCTCAGCCCAGTAAAAATCTGACAGGTCTTTTTCATTGAGCATGGCACGAGATACCTCTCCAATATGCCTGTTTTTTCTTTCTGCAATTCCATTTTGCTGTGGGGTATGACTACATGAATATTGCTGCTTTATGCCATGCTCGTGCAAGAACCTTGCAAACTAATTTGAGAGGTACTCTCTCCCTCCATCTGACCTTAGGCATTTTATTTGCAGGCCCGTTTCTTTTTCAACCATAGCTTTAAGAGTTTTGAAATGCCCAAAAACTTCACTTTTCTTTTTCATAAAATACACCCAAGCTTTTTTGCTATAGTCATCAATAAAAGTGACAAAATAATGACAGCCTCCAATAGATGCAACTTTAGTAGTCCACACATCACAGTGGATTAATTCCAATGGCTTCTTACTCTCTTGAACATGTCTAGGAAATGGTTTCCTTGCCTATTTTCCAAATTGACAAGCTTCACATACGTTATGCATTTCTGCAACCTTGAATTTAGGCAATCTTGCAACAATATTTTGGGCTTGTATTGATTTAAGTCGCTGTACATTAACATGACCAATGCGTTTATACCAGATATCAATATCTGCAACTACACTGGTCCCACGTGCAAACATTGCTGCATTCAATTCAGGCATGTCTACATCCAACGTAAACATTTTGCCCTTCTTATTTCCTTTTTCTATCAAGCGACCTTTATTTTTTATATCCTCAACAAAGCATACATGAGGATTAAATCTGACCTGCAAGCCCTGCTCAACCATTTGATCAACAAAAACCAGGTTCTTGGTGATATTCGGGACATGAAATACATCCGATAGGTATTTCTTTTTCCCATCCTGCATAGACAAAGGAATTTTTTCAATCTGCACAATAGGATGTGCAGTATCATCACCAGTCTCCACAAATCCTGGTTTTTTCATTTTCCTTGCATCCTGCATCCATTCTGCATGACCTGTCATGTGGTTTGACGCATCTGAGTCAACATACCACACTTCGTTGCTTTCTTCTGCACTTGTCACACAATTGTTCATGTGCTGCACCATAAACAAATGCTCATTTCTGTCATCACCCTGTCTACTAGAAGATGCATAATTCCCTTGTTGCAATTTTTCATTCATGATGTCATTCTGCTTTTTATAGCAGTCTTTAGCCATATGACCCATTTTACCACAGTAGTAGCATTCAACATTGCTGTTTACATTTTGGCCTCTTTGCCATCCACCACAACCTCTTTGGCTCTCCCTGCCTCTAGAGTTACCATGTCCTCCTCCATAGGACTCGTTTTCTTGAGTTTGCTGCATATTCTGATTTCTACCATGGCCTCCAGATCGGCCTCCTCTACCTCTGCCTCTACCTCTTCCAACATTTGAGTAAAAGACAGTTTCTTTTGAAGTTCCTCCTGAAGAAGATGCACCACCATTTCTCTGCTCCTCAAAAATTAGAAGAGCAATCAACTCCTCAAAATCAGGAAATCTTTCACGGACGGAAATGGATGTTCGGAACTGTGCATAATTCTTTCCTAGACCATTCAAGCTCACAGAAACTAAATCATCATCTTCCATTGGCGACCCAATGGAAGCAAGTGCATCTGCAATCTTCTTCACCTTCATGTGGTAGTCATTGATGCTCATACTTTCTCTTTGCACATTGTGCAACTCTTGCTTGAGCTGCATTTTCCTGGCTTGCGTATTTGTGCTATACATTTTTGACAAAGTATCCCATGCCTCCTTTGGCGTACTTGCATCCTGAATATGCACAATTATAGAGTCTGAAATGCTGATAGACAGCCAGTACATAACTTTCCTGGCTCTCTCATGCCATCATTTAAATGCCTGCATTTGCTGTTGATTGGGAACATCAGGAAGAACTGGTTCTTCTTCATTTCCTGCAACGAATTCCCAATATCCTTTTTCCATAAGGAAATTCGTCATTCTAGACTTCCATGCTTGGAAGTTGTTCTTGTCAAGCTTTTCAGTGACAATCTGTGAAAGAGATTCAGACGCCATTACAGAACACTGCAAAAAATTTTGTCACTTTAAAAAGCACAGCTTCAGCCTCACAAGAGCAAATCTGCAAAACTGAGGAAAGTGGTATTTGACCACACAGTCACTTCCTAGTGACGATTTTGCATCAACACGCAACAAGGATGATCCAATGTCTCTGCGCACAGGCATACGATGCAATTTCTACAGTAACTTTTCACCGACCTATAGAATAGTGGTCGCACAACAAAAAACAGGGCCTTTTTCTGAGTGCATGCGGAAAACTTCCGCCTCCAAAACAGGCACCGAAATGGCCTTGAATAAAAAAACAGGGCAACCAAGGGCTAAAGCCCTTTCTCGCAGCATATACTGCCCTCTTGCTACACCGCGAAGGACGTCTCAATCTGAGACAATGCACTCTTGCACTTTCCGGCTGTGCTACCTGCAGAGACTTGCTCCCAAAATAGAAAAATAAAAGCAACACTGGTCCTCTTACTAGAATGCTGCGAACTTGGTTTGCTTTCTTGAGCTCCTTACCACAAACAAGGCTCTGATACCATGTCAAGATTGTGGGAGAGAAGGAATGAGTCTCACTTGTAGCTTTCTTACTTGCACAATGGGCGAATATACACAAAGGTGGAGGTTGAAAACAGTTTTCATCTTCTTAGTTGTGTAAGCCAAAAAGAACTCTAGTACAAAGAAATAGAAGAACCCTATATATGGGTCTCAAACCAAACTCAACTAACTAAGGTGGCATACTAACTGAGCCACGAACTAGAGTAGATAAGGATAGCTGTCATCTAGCTATTATTCATGGTTGGTGTACCAACCACATCTGCAGCTAACAAGTTGGTGACATAAATGCACAACGGTCACCCTGGCATATCACGAGTGGAGCTCAATATCTCAACAAGAGAGAGGAAGGGAGAGAGAAAGAGAGCGGGAGGGAGAGGAAATGAGAGAGGGAGAGGGAGACATTAAACATAATAGGAAAATGAGAGAGGGAGAGGGAGAGAGAGAGGGAGGGAGAGAGGGAGGGAGACATTAAACATAATAGGGAAATGAGAGAGGGAGAGGGAGGGAGAAGAAATGAGAGAAGGAGAGAAAGAGAGCAAAAGGAAATGAGAGAGGGAGAGGAGAGAGAAAAAAATGAGAGAATGAGAGGAGAGAGAAAAAGAGAGAAAATATGTTAAACATAATAGGAAAAGAGAGAAAGAGAGGGTGTGGGTGAGGATGAGGGAGGGAGAGGAAATGAGAGAGGGAGAGGAAGAGAGAAAAGGAAATGAGAGAGAGAGAGAGAGGAGAGAGAAAAAGAGAGAAAAATCATTAAATCTAATAAGGAAAGAGAGAAAGATAGGTTTAGGGTGAGGGAGGGAGAGGAAATAAGAGAGGGAGAGAAAGAGAGAAAAGGAAATGAGAGAGGGAGAGGAGAGAGAAAAAGAGAGAAAAATCATTAAACCTAGTAGGGAAAGAGAGAAAGAGAGGGTGAGGGTGAGAGAGGGAGAGGAAATGAGAGAGGGAGAGAAAATGAGAGAAAAGTAAATAGGACCTTACAATAAGCTCATCCTAGGCTCATAGGGGTTAGGCCGATCCTCAACAAACCTAAGGGATATATGGCTAGAGATCCCTAGCATACTTGTGCCTCCTATCATAATGTTCTTCCTGCAAAGAGACCTCTCATACATGGGGCTTGTCCTAGCCTCCACCATGCAAGTATACAACAAAGGCAATCAGCCTATCAGTATGAAAAACATTCATTTTTCATAATCTTTGGATATTCCATAAAAATCAATCTCTTCTTAAAAAGACAAATACAAAAAACTAAAACAACATCATTCATATGCTTCGCAAAACTAAAACTGCATCACCACAAGATCTCTTAGGAAACTCATCTTCAACTATCAATTTTAATTAATAAATATAATATAAAATCACTTGCAAGGAAGGACACTCTTTTATCATTAACCCTCTTTCTTCCTTAGAATAGTCTTAGGAACAAATTTCTGCTCTAACAAGCATATATTTGAGCATAATAACTATTTTAAAGTCTATTCCATGAGTAGTAGTAGTATATATGCAACCATCAAGCTAGAGATCATGCTTTGGTATCTGTGGGGATCCCAATCTCATGCCCTCATAGAGATTGTAGTGTGCAATAGTGTGGAGAGAAGGTGGGTGAGTTGTAAATGGTAAAGGAGAATTCTATTGATGATGGAGAGAAGATGAGGTGAATCACCAATCCTATTCTTAGTGAGTGCAACCTACCCATAGTATGGTATCCATGACCGATTCAAATCAATAAGACTTTGAAATCCTACCTTGAGTATTATAACTATTGTTTTGTGGTGGATTTTCTTACCATAATTCAATGTCAATTTGTGCTTGTGTTTTCCACGGTGTGTTGACTATGGGTGTCAAATGCTCTAGTCGGATCTCTCTCTCTCTTTCTCCTCTCTTCTCTCAACTCTTGTCTCTCTCTTCATCTCTATATAAGTAGTCATAGTCGTAGTCGTAGTCGTGTTCGTAGTCATGGTCATGGTCGTGGTCGTAATCGTAGTCATAATCGTGGTCGTAGTCATGGTCATCGTGGTTGTGGTCATGGCCGTGGTCATGGTCGTAGTCGTGGTCGTCATAGTTGTAGTCGTAGTAGTAGTCGTGGTCGTGGTCGTGGTCGTGGTCGTGGTCGTAGTCGTAGTCGTGGTCGTGGTCATGGTCGTGGTCATGGTCGTGGTCGTCGTAGTCGTGGTCATGGTCGTGGGTCGTGGTTGTAGTCATCGTAGTCGTAGTCATGGTCGTGGTCGTCGTGGTGGTCGTGGTCGTGGTCGTGGTCGTGGTTGTGGTTGTGGCCGTAGTCGTGGTCGTGGTGGTCATAGTCGTAGTCGTAGTCGTCGTCGTAGTCGTCGTCGTGGTCGTCGTTGTCGTGGTGGTCGTAGTCGTGGTCGTGTTCGTAGTCATAGTCGCGATTGTGGTTGTAGTCGTAGTCGTGGTCGTGGTCATAGTCGTAGTCGTGATTGTGGTTGTAGTCATAGTCGTAGTCGTGGTCATGGTCGTAGTCGTAGTCGTAACGTAGAAAAAGAGAGAGAGATGGAAGGAGAGGATAACAATTTAAGAAAGAAAAAAAAAGAGAGAGATGGAAGGAGAGGTGAACAATTTAAGAAAGAAAAAAAAAGATAACAAAAACAAATTATTTGTCGTAACGTAGACAAATGGAAAACGATAAAGGTCCTGTTGTTCAAGATCGCGAGGCGTATCTTAATCAGCATGTCCCATGTCATTGCTCTCAATATAAGCTGGCAATTAGACGAAAACATCGATTGTCTGTAGAACACGTACGACGATTTGGCGAGTTTCAATTTGAGATCATTGATCAGGCGATTGCGGATTTTCAGCAAACGGTAAGAAAAGTTAATATCAATCATGCATTGTACTCGCAAGCTAATTGAATACCATATATAATAAGATTGGGTCTGGCTGGTAAATTTTCTATCCAGGGAGGTGACGTCTTGTCCTAACAAGGAGGAGTGCACCCTTTGCTGCCAATTAGAAGAGTTCGTGGGCGTACAATGGATGGAGTGTATGAGCCAATCCACCACTTGCAAGGCCAATCTATACTGTCAATGCCAGAGGAGACAGGCAGCCTTCCAGACCTACCTACAATCTTGGAGCCTGAGATGGAGGCAATGATCGATGCATTGATTCCCATGGATGTCGACACTTCTGATCTGCTTAGAGAGGAAGCGTCCATACCATTATATGATGGGTGCCGAGTATCTCGCCTGAAGACTCTGCTTGCACTCTTAAGTGTGCAAGCAAAATACGGGTGGAGCGATGCGAGTGTGACCGAGTTGTTCAGGTACCTTGCACATACGCTTCGTTGATTTTTTTTCGATACTATTATTAAAAACATTTGTGCTTTTTCAAGGTGTTTTATGATTTTTTTCAGGTTACTGAAATATCATATATTACCACTTGCAAATACCATGCCTGAGTCTCGTGATGATACACGACATGCTTTACGAAAGATTGGCATGGACTACAACAACATCCATGCATGTATCAACGATTGCATACTGTTTCGAGAAGAATATGAGACTATAGAGACATGTCCAAAGTGTGGTGCTCACAGGTATCGATAGGACTTGTAAGGGTAAACCATCCCTTCAAAAGTTCTTAGACACTTTCCTCTTATCCCCCACATAAACCACATGTTTTGTACGTCCGACATGGTGAGCTTGACATGGTATGCGCAGAATAGGTCCACGGATGGAGTTCAACGAATATCAGCAGATTCACGCGCATGGAGCCACATTGACTCTACCTTCTCAGGCTTTGCACGAGAGCCAAGGAATCTTCGGCTCGGTCTTGCAATGGATGGCGTGAACCCATTCGGTCTGCGCTCAACTTCTTACAGTGTGTGGCCTATAGTCCTTGTCAACTACAATATCCCTCCATGGCTTTCTACGAAGAAAGGACATCTCATCCTTAGCTTACTCGTCCCCGGCCGCTGCAAAGTCAAAAATATGGACGTGTATCTTCGTCCATTAGTCGATGAGCTTAAGATTTTGTGGGAGGAGGGGGTCACTGTGTAAGATATAAGCAAGCGTGATGGTCTGCGGTCTGCCAATATTCGAGCCATTCTCATGTGGACAATGTATGACTTTTCGGGATTCGGAGAGTGCTCAGGTAAATAGGCCTCCGTTCTCGTTGGTAATATCTATATTTTATCTCGTTCAAGCTTGTATTCACTAGGTCATGGTGTTGGAACAGGTCTAGTTACCTCAAGTTATCATACATGTCCATTGTGCGGGCCACATTTAGACTCCCGAAGGTCATGAACCATGAAGAAGATGGTATGTCAAGTACATGCCACTTTCTTGCCAGAGGATCATGAACTCAGGGAAGGTTTTCTTGGACGACCTCCAACACATATGAACGCCACAAGCTCGTTCTCAGTTTTCTACAAACGGAGTCACATACAAACGGAGTGCAACGGTTCTCAGTTTTCTACAAGTTGCCATATTGAACCCACTTACAAGTCAACCACTTGTTGGATCCCATGCATATTTTCAAGAATGTGCGCAGCTTGCTATGGGACCACATCACAGGAAAGAGAGACACTATAGGGGCACGAATGGATTTGAAGGAGGTAGGTAAGATGGAGGCGCTTTGGCCGCAATCGAGTGTTGATGGTCGCGTGCAACTACCTCGCGCTCCTTGGGTTTTGTCCACTAAAGAAGAGCGCATTGTGAAGAAATTAGTCAAGTCTATCCGCACTTTGACAGGTATGATGCGTTCTCTCAGGTCTGCATTTTCTAAAGACGATCAATTATCAGGGCTAAAATCCCATGACTGGTATAAGATATGTCAGGTTTGTACTACGAATGGATTGTAATTGGTTGCGCATTTTGCTATTTGGAGTGTAGCCATTATTCATAATGCTTTCTCATTTCTGGCAGTTTGTACTACCGATCGCGATCGCAGGATGTCTTACTCCAGAAATACACGGGGCCATTTACAGGTTGTCGACTCTAGTGCAATGGATCTCGTAGAAGGAGATTAAGACGTCCTCTATTGAATCTGTGAGGCAGGGAGCAGTGGAGACGGTCTGTCTCTTTGAGAAATACTTGCCTACTAGCATGCTCACGATACAAATCCACCTTCTTGTGCATCTTGTAGATGAAGTGCAGATTGCTGGACTTGTCCATAAGCGATGGACGTTCTTCTTAGAGTGCTTCATGAAAACCCTAAAAGGCTTTGTGCGACAATGAGCTCAGCCAGAAGGTAGCATGGCTGAAGGTTGGTTGGTGTCTGAGGCACTAGTGCATATTTCGCAATGGCTACCAATGGTGGATCCTAACAACAAAATGCTATGGTTGCTGAAGGATGATAATAGACTGACTGGAGATGTGGTGGTCGGAAATGGGGTAGAAAAAAGAATGGATGCTACAGTGGAGGAGAAGGTGAATCGCTTTTGTATGTTGCACCATGCCTCTATGGAGACGTGGCTCGTTAAGTAGTAGATCGCTAGATAAGATTGGAAGCGTGATCTGAATTCTGACGTAGTACACATCATCAACCAATTCGATATCCCGAGGGCATGGAGGAGATGTCGCGGTTCATGTCAATACGATGGTTGTATGGAGCTTTGACCGCAGCGTCTCGCGAAGGGATAGAGGTCTCAATGGAGGAGTGGGAATTCTCGAGGGGATGTAGTCCAAAGGTGATGAGGTGTTTAGGATTTGTCGTATCTATATTTTATATGCGACATCTAATTTGAGTGTTTCAATGTACACTACAAAATATATAGTGCAGCGTGGTCGCACGGACGACATTTTCGCGTGGAGTGTATTGATAAAATGTGCTCCACAATGGATTGTGGTATCATGGCAAGGTTCGAGCAAGAGAGCCGGCGATGAGCAACGGATCCAAACACGGTTATAGATGAGATGGAGTATTTTGAGAACTTATAAAGTATTGTTACAATGGATTACCATAGCTTCTCTATGATACTATTCGATGTGAAGTGGTTCAAAGTGGTACTTGAAGGAGCTGGAGCAATAGTTCAACGAGATCCATCTGGATTTCTCGAAATAGATTCCGAAAAAAAATGGACGGATTTGCGCAACACCTTTGTGTTGCCGGCCCATTGTGAACATGTGCATAGACTCATTTGTTTGTTAATTATATTACGACATGGTACATGTCACAATAGTTTAAACTCTCTTGTACGTGTTTGTGAACAGGTAATCTTCTATCCAAACCCCGGATAACCTCGATGGTGGTATGTTATACCTTCAGCTCCCTGAAGTGCGAGAGCATATGATCAAAGCGATGTTCCGAGTATAGATGAAGATAATATGCAAATAGAGGGGCCGATATTGCAAGGGGTGGAGGCCACCGAAAGCTTGGGAGCCATCATTGGCAATGATGGAAATACAGGAGTCCAAGAATTCTTTGAGAATGAGGTGGACTCATCCTTTTGTGGTGACACGTCTATCGACCTTCCAATGTATGCGGACTTGTGTCAGGAGATTAACATGGGACCATAGGATACTTCATACTTGGAGCATCCACTTACTCAATTCGTTGACTAATCGCTTATAAGGATACATAAGATATGCATTTTAAGTGAGATTATTTTTTTAGGATTTATATTACCGTGCTTTGTATGATTTAAATTGATTATTCTAACATCATTTTTTGTCTGTGCAGGTGACATTTTCAGGATGAGTTGAGGGATGAACGATGAGGAGTTGCAGGATATCTTCACGCGCATGTCTCCAGACCAGATCACGAGATTCAGAGACATGGTAGACCAGAGTTATCTCGGGCCGCTCTGCTAGATCTACTTTAGCGCGATCGGATGCTTCAACTTCGAGTAGACAAGGTCGACGCTCTAGACTTGGGCAAAAGGGAGGGAGTGCTTCAGGGTCAGGGGGATAATGTAGAGATACGGAGGCAGTGAGCCCGCGGTCGGTACGGGATACAGGTGCGACTCCTCGCTCTCATGGCGGTTTCAGGGAGTGTGGCTCAGACTTAGGTGGATGGTGTGGAGGCATGGACGCGGTGTCTCCGTCTCGTCGTTCAGCTGGAGTTGAGTCATCTCTAGGATTTGTCACACTTGTGGGGACGTCTACTCCAGTTACTCCGGCTTTTGCTCAGCCGTCTGCAGGTGGCACTCCTATGGGTGCCACTCCGACAGATATTACCCCGGTCAGTACACCAGATGCACATGGGTCTCCTAGATATGCCTAAGAGCGTGGACGCAGATGGGAGAGGACCCATCTTAGGCATACCCCAGGGGGATATGCATATCTAGTCGATGATAGGTTAGGAGCCATAATCATGAATGATGAGGGGAGGTGGGTGATGGCTCACATGAGAGAGTTGTGCCAACAAGTTTTTCGGCACAACGACTTAGATCATTGGAAGAATATATCGGAGGGGAGCAAGGACTACATAGTAGTATCCTTGCATAAGGAGTTTCCGGTTCCAGCCTCAGTAGATAGATTTTCTACGGGCTGGATGATGGATTGCATGTGTGCATATATGTCACACAGACGATCGGACGCACACAAGGCACTCAAGAGTGGGGCTGCAAAGCCCGAGTAGTTAGACGCGGACGACTGGCGCCGACTGAGGGAGGAGGCTACAGATTCTCCAGGACATTGGAGTCAGTAGTGCGAGGCGGCGAGGGCACGACTCGAGGCCGGAGTGGTCCATCATCTTGGGAGTGGCGGCCATAGGACATATTTGGAGAACTTTGTAAGTTTTTCTTTTGTTTTGCTTGTTTATTTTTTTGCAATATCCTTTGTACTGACAATCATGTTTCTAACAGTTAGTATTTTGTTTTCTTTACAGCACTCCATTACAAATCGTGATCCGACAGGCCTTGAGACTCGATATGCAGAGAGGCACGGTCTCACTACATTGATCAATCGATTGTATAGACGCGGCGGCCCTGTAAGTCACTCATCTTTCTTGTCTATAGTTACCATGTTTAATTAGAATGCATTATTGTATGGTAGACTGATGTGTTTTTGTTTCTTTTTTTGCAGAGTCCATTCGATGCTCCTTTGAGGCGGGACAAGCTTTCAGATGGTGAGGATATGTAGCTCGCCCTTGAATCCCTGGAGCTCACACACCTTTCTTTTTTGGTCGCCTGATCTGTGTAGACATTTTCTATGTATTAGTGATATCTTGTCATGATTGTACCAGTTGCTTTCATTATGCGATCATGTATTTATTTCATGTATCAATGTTATGATTTCAGTATCCTTTGTTTTTGTTTGCACGAGCACTGTACACAGTGCAGAAACTATTTTGTATGGCCCAAATAAAGCACATAGGCCACAATTTTTTTTTCCTATTACTGTCGCTATTAGCGTCGCAAATTTACTACTCGCATCGTTATTGGCATCGTTATTATCGTCGCAGATCGTCGGTATCAGTGTCTGTGACGCTGCTATCGACGCCAATAACGGTGCTGATACCGATGCTGATACCGATTGTTCTATGGCGTCGCCAATAACGACGCTTTTTGTGACAACGGGGGCAAATTTTGTTATTTATATTTTCATCGCTTTTAACATTAGTATAAGGCCTATATCTTGTAGTGTCAATCTTCTCATTCCAAGCATGGGAAGCCCAGTTAAGGCCATAGAGAGCCTTCCTCAACCTATATACCTAACCATCAGAATATATCTTGGAGGCTTCTTAACGTAGATCTCCTCCTTCAACTCCCTATTTAAGAAGGAAAACTTAACATGGAGCTAATAGATCGACCATCTCCCATGGCTAGCCAAAGCAAGAATTGTGCAAATAGTAGCCATCTAAGCTGTAGAGGAAAAAGTATCATGGAAATCAATACCTAAGCACTGTGCAAAACCTTTAGGAACAAGGTGGGCCTTGTGCTTGTCCAATGTACCATCACTGTGGTACTTGGTCTTGAAGAGCTACTTGACTCCAATGATCTTCTTATGAAGAGGCTTCACAAGGTACCAAGTGCCATTCCTCTCAATCGACTCCATTTCCTACTCTATCACTATCTGCCAATGATCATGCTATAAAGCCTCCTTCGTAGAGGTCGGCTTTCGATCTTGCATGGCACGAGTCATCAAATAGTAAATACTATAAACAAGCTCATTGTGGTGTGCTTGGTTCCTCCGAGATGGCCATGGGCCATCTTGTGGCTACCACTCCTTAGGGACCCCCTCAATCCCAACATTACGAAGATGTCACGAGCCCATCAAGGCTGGATCTCACCTCGTCGGTCACCATTTGTTGAAGTTTTTGGAAGGTCCACTGACGGCTAGGGCACAATCGGTGAGTCCGATGGGGCTAAGAATTGAGCTCCTCATCCAAAGAAGAGTTCTCAAGTGGCACTGGCTTGAGAGGAACATTCAATGCTAGCATCCAGCTATCACCAAGATCTCCAAGAATAGGGTGTTTCTCACCCCCCTCTAAAGTTGGAACTTCCACAAACAAAAAATCATGGCACGAGAAGATATCATGCTTCATGGGATCATACAATTGGTGACCTTGAGACTGCGAGCTATAGCCCACAAATACCTGTCTTTTAGAAACCACTTCAAAATTGTCACAATGTGATTTTGGGAAGTGAACATAGGCATCATACCCAAAAACCCTAAAATAAGAAACATCTGGCTTAGACCCAAAATATGCCTCATAAATGGTCATACTAGCAACAATAGAAGCAACTGCAGTAGCCAAAGCCTCAATCCATAGACACTAAGGTGTCTGACAATGCTTCATCATGGTAGGGTCCATCTTAATCACACTACAATTCTTCCGCTCGAATATGCCATTCTTGTTGAGATGGCCAGCTCAACACATGTGGACATTGATGATGGACCACCAGGCTAGATGGGTCTGCACATCTACACTTAGCATGTCAATGGTCATTATGATCCTCACATGGCCACTAACTTATCACTTATTATATTTAGTTTGCTACACCTACCTACAGTTGGTATAGATATAGTGCCAGCCGATTAGTATAGTTTGCTATGCACTATTTGACTTAGTAGACCACTTTTCTCTATGTTGTATCTTATCTATGCTTTGTGTACATTGTATAGTGTGTGAAAGAAGAAGAAGAAATCAACAAGGAAAAGTTTTGGCCTCCATCTCTCTTCTTGTGTTCTTGAGTGAGCTTCCTTTTGTGTACAATGTGTGTTTGGTGCAGTAGCTCAAGCAAGTCCCCCCACCACACAGTTCTTGACATAATATTAGAGCAACGCCACTGAGAGAGGTTGGTTTTGAAGGTTGAAGTGAAGGAGAAGAAGCAAGGTTCGAGTAAGCAAGAAATGAGTAAGAAGCTCTCCCATTCTTCCACTCTTTCTCTTGGATAGTGCCTATGGAGGCACTGACAGCGATAGCAGGGTAGAGTGAAAATCTCAGATTGTTGTGAGATTTGGTGTGCAAGCACGAAGCAAACATAAGTTTGCCAAGAAGCAAACATAATTTTTATCTACAAACAAGTTGTAGACTCAGGTAAGTTATTCATGAATATATGTATGCATTACATGGGTTAAAAATAAGGTATTTTTTAAATACAATTTTTATATATTTTTCATACAAAATGGTGTAATATAAAGGGATTATTTATAGATTGAATAGAAAAGGGTCATGTTTTATTTAAAAAAAATCACAAATAAGGATATTTATAAATAGGCCTTGAATACATGTGATGTAGAGGATATATATATAGTATCTTCCCTGAGGTTGTAGATTACATGTATTATTGAGCAATCAATGAAAAAGGTTGCTTGGTGTATTGTTGTATACTTGTTGAAAGGTTGCAGAAGACTTGCTGGTTGTTTTATATCATTTTTGTGATAATGGCAGAGAACGATGGAAATCCCATTATTGAGAAGCTCAACAAGAACAAATACCCTTCATGGAAGTTTCATGTAACAAACTTTCTCATTGGAAATTACCTTTATGATTTTTTTTCAGGTGAAGAAAAGGAGCTAGAGTTAAGTATCACTCTGACTATAGATGAATTTAAGACATAGAAAGAATGGAATGCAAAAGACAAAAAGGTGATGTATTGGCTATATGTAGTCATTAATAATACTATGCTCGGGCATATCAGGAATGCAAAAACTTCTGAACATGTAACTTGGACAAGTTTTGAGAACATATTTTCAGTAAATAAAAAGGCACAAAAGATTCAATTCAAGCAAGACTTGAATATCTTGAAGAAAGGGAAAATGTTTGTCAATGAGTATGTTTTGAAGGTGAGGAGCATTGTAGATGCTTTAGCAGCAATTGATGCAATGCATGATGATTATGATTTTGTTTCATCCACTTTTAGTGACATTAATAATGAGAAGACTTGAAAATCATTTGTTACTTCTGTATATGTACGGAAGCCATTTCTAGATTTTGATGAGGTGGTCTCTCTCATGATTACCGAAGAGATCAATATGTAGGGTGACTCATCTGAAAGAAATGGTAAACAGGTCCAAGCATTTTACTCAAGTTCAAGAAGGGGACGTGGTATATCCTCTTCGAGAGGCCGTTGTCATGGAAATGTTTGCCCATGGGTGAAAAATAACACTTTCTGTTGTTTCTTAACTACTCTAGAACTTTCTAAAGTATTCACAAAATAAGTTGTTATTCCTGCTTCAATTACTCTTGTCCTTCACTTCTATTTCCATTCCAACATTATGTGCTATCCTTTGGTTTTTCTTGCCTTAAGAAAAAAAGTTCTCACCTTGAATAAAGATAGTGTCATGACAACCTTAAAGTTACAACTCATTCAACTTTGCTTCTTTGGCCACAAGTTGTAATAAGTCATGTAGATCACAAAGCCTAATACATAATGGGAAATTGGGTTGTTGGATCTCTAGCTGTTAACTTTGCCTTGTAAGCTTCTTGCCACTAAACCCAGATGGTTTTTGCCTTGTAAGTTTCTTGCCACTAAACCTGGATGGGAAGACCACTCTCTTAAGCTTCTTCTAAGTCTCCAAATTTAATTTGATTAACCTAGTATAATCAAGACATTGTGTAAAATAATTACTATGGGTTATGTGACTTGGAACCTTATGAGCATTATGCATGTGGGAAGGAGGAGCAACACATTTTTTTTGCTACATTTTGCGGGCCTCATCAGGTTGAAACCATGGCGCCATAGATGGAGAAGGATGAGAGGTGTCAAGCCTCTACACAAAAAGGAAAGCTCATGCTATGCATCCACAAGTATCTTTAGAAGACTAAACTCAAACTATAAGTACCTCTCTTTCCCACGTAATAACGAAAATGGAAGGCCACTCTTGGCTGAGTAAAACAGGGAGAATATGTATAAAAAGGAGGGTAGCTTCCCATTCAGGGGGTATGGATGCTCAAGGAAGAAAGAGAAGGAAGCTTTAATCATTGTTTATGCCTTTATCTATGGAGAATCATCTCTCTCCTTTCAATTGAGCCTCTTGCTCCACTTCTTGATCTTCATTATCAAGACTTGTGGGCTGAACTGATAGGCCAAGAAAGCTCTTTAATGAGGTGAATCTTTGTTTAAAGCATCTCTTGTATGGATCCAGAGATACGTGTAATTGTGTAGATGAAGTGAAAGACAATGACTATGTGTCTACCTCTTGATGTAGACCTTCTTCTCTATTAAGGAGAGATCTTTGGGAGACTTTGAACTCTGATTTTGGATTGACATATTCAGCCCATCATATTCTTTGGGCCGATTCTTATCTTATTGATGTTTCATTTTCTACTATTAAGGAGAGATCTTTGGGAGACTTTGAACTCTGATTTTGGATTGACATATTCATCCCATCATATTCTTTGGGCTGATTCTTATCTTATTGATGTTTCATTTTCTACTATTAAGGAGAGATCTTTGGGAGACTTTGAACTCTGATTTTGGATTGACATATTCAACCCATCATATTCTTTGGGCTGATTCTTATCTTATTGATGTTTCATTTTCTACTCTCATGAATTCTTGAAGAAAGGCTATTCTTGATGTGTGTATTCCTCTACATGCTGAGACTGTTCTTCCATGTGAAGAGAGACATCAAATTCACTCACTTAAGTCCTTTATGAGATTAAATAAAGACTGCTATTGGTCTTCCAAACTTGAAATCTGAAGGGCTGAATTTCATTTACTTGCTCTATTGTTTAATCTGTCTCAAAGGACCCATTCTGACTCTTGGAAGTTTACTGCACTCTACCATAGTGGAAGCTTGGAGAGAAGAGAGTCAAGAAACCCTCTTGACTTGTTTATGAGCAGAAAGTGGTCTGAATATCTCAGTACCAACTAAGTATTGTGGGCAGCAACACTTATTATTCTCTTCTAGTAGATTCATGGCATTGCTATGCTTGATGCAAGTAGATATTGCATAAGCATTATGGAAGGGAGCATCTTGATTGCTCTAACTACGTACTTGAGGCTGAAATAGGTGGCCAATTACAAAGCAAATAAGGGCAGCAGGAATTCTGTCTTTTCTCCTACTTCTATATGCCTATTGCAAGCTACCTATTTCTTGTTACATGCACTTGAATATAAGGGTTGTTTACTACTTCATCAAAGTGTCTTCAAGGCATGTATATGGGCTGAAATAGGTAGCCCACACAGTCATTTTATGGACAAAAATTCATTTTACTTCTCAAATGCTTAATATGGTATAATTTACACTTGTACTTGGTTGAACTAAGCACTCTATATTAGGGAAAGTTTATGATATCATTAGAAGTGAACTCCAAAAGTTTTATGGGCTGATTTGTGGCTGAAATCTTCAGCCATATTCAGAGAATTAGCTACAACAATGAACTTTTAATTCATTTCTTGCTCTATAGTTGACATCTTGTCAAATTATGCAAGTATTATGTGCACTTAAGGTAGGGAAATATTTGAGGACCATTCATTGAAGCTATGACTTGATTTAAGAGGAGTTCATTCTCTTTATTTCTTGGCTATGGTATCTTAACCTTTTCAGGATCTTTAGTTGAAGCTCTCTTGAAGCAAAGCTCTTTGTCCTACAAGCCTTGTAATTGACTCAAAAGCCTGGTTTCTTACAGTTTACATTGAATGTAATCATGCAAAGTTGAATAATGGGATTCTGAGTTGTTTATGATACATGTACTTAACTTCATAATCCATGATTGCTCTATCTTTGCTAAGATCTTGCAATTGAAAAATCTGTTAACATCTTCAAGGACTTGGCTTGAAACCTTCAACCCTTCTCTTATCTCTTCCATCTCTAGAGTCTAAGCTCTTGAACCCCAATACAATCTTCTCTCTTAAAACCCTGTGATTGACCAAGAAGTAATTCTTGAACCTTCAAACATCCACTGTAATTTACTTATCTCTTAAAGATACCTCTCCAGTTATCTTGTCTAGTTTTCTTGCCAAACCCGTGTGGTGACCTTCAACCCTACGCGGTCCGACATTGGTGAACCTGACGTGAAGGTCAGTGTAAGAAAACTCCAAGATGGTGGATTCTTCAGGAGATACTCCACAACAAGTGGTGTGCATACTACAACAAACCCAACAACAACAAATCCAAATGTCACAACAACAATAATAAAGGCAAGAAGAAGAGAAGATTGATTCCATAGCTATCAAGGCCCTAGAAAAAGTTGGGTGTAAATTAAAACAATTTAATGGCCAAAATGTCTCAATATTCATTCATTTGTATGTTGAAAAAATACTTTTCTTTGGTGTACCGCAGTATGCATGGAGCTGTTATTTTGTCAGGCTTGCCAAGCATGGTCTTCAAGAAAGAAATCATGGTCTTTTTTAGCAAGATGCGGATGGGCTGCATTTAGAAAAGCCCTACACAAAGAATTCTTCTTGGAAGACTCTAGCCTAATGACGAAGAAAAGTTTCACTGATTGGAGTGAGAAACCCAATAAAGGTTTAGCTGCAACAACTTTATACCATGAATTTGAAAATAAATTTGGATAACTTGATGCTGAAGACCAACAAAGTATGGAAGGTCAGAAGATTGAATTATTCCTTAAGGCTACAGATCCCATACTACAAGAGAAGCTTGTTGATCACCTAGAGGATGCTACCTCCGAATCAAGAGTCAAGACTGCATGGACAAATGTTACTGATGCACTTAACATGATTTCTTGAAGAGAGCGGATGCAGCTAAGATTAGGCTCTACTTCAACTCTAACAACTTCATTGATGGAGCCTGTTCCACCTTCAAAATCCCATATTCCTTTGACTAACCAACCAACTCTTTCTTCTTCAGTTCCTTCTAAAAATGATCTAATGGATGAACTCATTAAAATCATGCGAGATCTTCATATGAATATTGCACAAATTAGTTCTAAGGTGGAGAGGCTAGATGTCAAAATTGAGGAACGAGGATGATCATCAACTCAAAGACCCATGAGAGAAGGCTTTAAGAGGCGTTGTGTTTGATGCGACATCCAACAACATGACAAGAGGGAGTAATCTGTGTTCTGTGAGGCTAAAGCGCAGAAGCTCATCTTTTGGAAAGACAAGAAAATTCATGCAGCTGAAACTGGTCTTCCACTGGAGTCAAATTTTGGCAATGGTGGAATGAAGAAAATATTAGAAGATTAAGCTGTAAAAAATGCTTACGCAGCAATTGATGCAGCTGCCTATGGGCTACAAATGAAGCCAACTAAATCTAATTTGAAAGCATGCAAAGCTAATGTGCAATCTAAAGTATGGATGTAGGCACTAGATCAAATGGAGTGTGGTAAAGTAGCCAAATATAATTTGTCTAACGCCAGTTAGTACATTCGAGGATTAACTGGTCGGAAAGAACCGGTAGATTCTTTTTTTGCCTTTGCACATTTGGTTGGCATCAATCACAAAGAAGTCTTGATTGAAGAAAAGAGAAGAAGAGAAGATGAACCATGGCCTTCCTCTTGCTCTTCGAAACGGGTAACTGAAGAATGCTTGAACAACGAAAGCCTGCTGAAAATATAATCCCTGACCAAGAGATGGAAGATGTGTCACAAACAAAGAAGGCCGAAGGAAAGAAGAAAGGCAAGCAGCTAGGCTACAAATTGCAGTCTGACATAGAAACTGCAACCGATCTCAAACAAGTTCTAAAAGAACGAATTCTGGGAAGTAAAATTGAGTTCACCTTAGGCAAAATTCTTGGGATTTCCTAATGTGAATTCCATGATGTAATTATTAATGTAATCAAAAGAAAAAGGCAATATATTGGTAATGATGCTGAAGAAATAGTGCATGCTTTTTTGCAAGCTCTTCGATTTCTTATGTAGGATGAAAAGAAGCTGACTGCACAAGGTATACAGCTTGAAGCAATTGAAGAGTTAATTGCAGCAATTGAAGCTGAAGATAAAGAAAGCATGGATACAAAATTAAAGAAGTAAAAGCTAAAAATGTAATGGTCAGTTGGTCCAAACTAGTTAAGCAGCCCACCTCTAAAAAAGAAGCCCGTCTATAGCACATGCATGAGAAGGAAGAAGCTCGGTTCATTCCAAGCAGTCACTATTCCTGTACGCATTGGGCAAGAGCAACAACGAAGATAGTTGTCAAAATTAGATAAAAAAAAACACCATGTATTGCACTCTTAGACCATGGCTTTGAGATAAATGTCATGGCAAGGAGTCTCTATGATGAAAGTGGCGGATGGCCCATAGATGTTGATCCAGGTTGGCGAATGAGAGCTGCAAACAACTCTTCTGGGGAGTTATATGCTGCATGTCCTAATGTACAGGTAACTATTGGAGACATAAAAGACAATTTTCACTTCTTTGTTCAAGACTCTTGTAGTTACCCTATCATTCTTGGACAAGCCTATATTTCTGAAGCCCGTTTGAAAAGAAAAGCTCTTGATGATGGTTCTTGTTAACCTCAACTCAAGATGGCAGAAATATGAAGCAAAAAGCGAAAAAAGAACAAAAAAAGAGCAAAGACGCAGAGGCAACCCCTAAAAGCTAAGCTGAGGAAAAAACACAATTTCAAATAGAAGGCACCTTAAAAAACTCTAAAAACTCTTGTAAAAGAGTACCAGGCTCTCTCCTGTGCCATTTGTAAAAGAATAGACGCGTGTAGGCTTAAGGCATGAGGCAAGAAAAGGGAAATAGGAAAAAGGACCTTGCCACAAAGGTTGGTCATGTAAAAAGGGATGGGCGCCCATGGAAATTTAGGGCTTGTATATAAAGTTCAAAAAGTGAATGGAAGCTCATTCTTTGGTGTGTGGCTAACAAGAGATCTCTCTCCTTGTCTTCTTGTCTTCTCCTTGTTTGTATGTGTGTGATATTGAGAGAGGGGGATTGAGAGAGTGAGGGAGTGAGCACGTGGGAGTGAAGAATCAAGAGGGCGAAGATCTTCACCATTCCCCCTTCTCTTCTCTTTTCTCGCACGCACATGTCTATGGTGGATGGAGCTTGAAGGAGGAGGCTTGAGGATGCTTGAGCTAGCATCTAGGATTGTGGAGCTACCGGTGAGTGTGAAGGAGGAGGCAACTCATTTCGGCATCAAGGTAAGCTCACTACATTCGTAGGTTTGAAGGTGCATTGGCTAGGAGAGAGGTAGCCATTAGAGCTCACTTGGAACGCTTGAAACATTAAGTAGTCCATGGGTCTTGGTGGTCAAGTGAGAGCTCCCACATTTTGGTTCCGTTGCCGGGACCATGGGATTCAACCTTGAGTACTTGTGCACCTCATACTAAGCATCGAAGTAAGGGATTCATCCTCAAACCAGAGCTTGAGATAGGTAGGAAGTTGGTATTTTGGTTATTTAGGTTTTTTAATGATTGGGAAAGAAGGGGAGATCATTTGAGTTATTTACTTTTGATTCTTGTTGCATTTAGCGTAAGTTAGGATTAAGAAATCAGATTGGAGAGGCGTAGGGTTTATTGCTATAAAACAAGGTAAAACAAGCACAAATTGGGGTAAATGGTAAAAAAGAGTGATTGGAATGATTAATGCCGGCAAGGGAGTGATTGGGGATAGCAAGACCTTGCTCCGAAAGGGGTTTAAGGGCCAGGTGACCATGGAAGAGCTCATTTTTCACCCTAACAGTGAGAGAGAGAGGGAGAGAGTTTTCATCATTGATTCGGTTCGATCTTGCCATCAGGGAGTTCTTCGCATGATTTAAGGAGAGGAGCTCTATGAACTCGAACCAAGAAGAGCAAGGAAACTATGCATTGTCTTCACGATAGAGTGAAGACAAAAATGAGTGTCTATTTGTTATGCAACATTTGCTGAATGCAGTTACAGGAAAGGGGACAGATGATGATGTATGGTATGTTGATTTGGGTGCATCTAATCATATGGTCAGTCATGTTGAATGGTTTGGAGGGATGCATGATTTACAAAACCCAGGTTATGTGCAGACGGGTGATGATTCATGCCACCCAATTTCACACATTGGAAAGGTTCCCTTGTCCTTGTATGATGGCCAGGAAAAGAGTCTAACAGATGTATTACATGTGCCTTCAATTACAAAGAATCTAGTGTCTGTTGGCCAAATGGTAAAGCAGGGGTTGCAGGTCCAATTCAATGCAAAAGGTTATTTTGTAGAAGACTTTAATGATAAGTGCAGGTTGGTTGCAAAAGAGGAAGTAGAGTTGGTCGAATGTTCACTATAGATGTTGGAATTCCTACAATGGATGCTACTATGTATGCTGAAGGAAAAGCAGTAGTTGCAGATATTGAAATATGGCATAAAAGTATTGGACATGCAAATGTGCAAAGGCTGAAATTAATGCAGTCCATAGGATTGGTTACAGGGTTGCCTTCTTTTAGAGTTACAGAATTGCATAAAGTCTGTGAAGCATATCAGTTTGGTAAGCAGACGAGACAACCCTTCTTGCATGATAGAGAAGTGAGCAGAAATATACTTGATGTAGTCCTCACAGATGTTTGGGGGCCTACACACAATGTATCTCTTGGCAGCAAATACTTTATCACATTTATTGATGACTGTTCAAGAAAGCTATGCGTATACTTCATGAAGGAAAAGAGTGACGTGTTTGAGCACTTCAAATCTTTTAAGGCAGCTGTTGAAACAAAAACAGGCTTAAAAGTGAAGTGCTTGAGATCAGATGGAGGGGGAGAGTACCTCTCTAATGAGTTCAGTGGTTTCTTGAGGACTCATGGGATAAAGAGGCAATTTACTTGCAGGTATATCCCACAGCAAAATGGTGTTGCAAAAAGAAAAAATAGGCATATTGCAAAAGTTGCACGGGCATTAATGGCTGAAAAGAATATGCCCAAACATTTTTGGTCTGAGGCTGTCCATACTGTTGCCTACATTATGAACAGAACTCCCACAGTTGCAGTTCATGGGATGACTCCTGAAGAATGCTTTATTAGCAAGAAGCCCGATGTATCGCACTTGAAGGTATTTGGCTATGTTGCATACGTTCATGTATCAGATGAGCTACGGAAGAAGCTTGATCCAAAGGCATAAAATTGGATACTCTTTAGAGCATAGAAAGGGTATCACTATTATAACCCTGTCATAGGTGAGTTCAAAGTGAGCAGGGATGTTATCTTTGATGAGATGAAAAGTTGGTATACACTTGATGGTGATGTTTTGGATGATGATAATGATTAAGACAGCTATGTGCAGAAAGATAGACAAGAATCATGGAGTCTTAGTGGACCAGAAACATCATCTAGTACTACACCTACAGTGAGCCCTTGGTCTGGGAGACTAAGGAGTAGCCCCACATCTTCAAGTGGATCTATAAGTGTTTCAAGGAAGGACAAAGAAAAGAAGAAAGTTTTGGATGGTAATGATGCATCTACTAGTCATTTGGGATTCGATGGAGATTCTAGTGGTTTAGAGAGTTTGGATGATGAGCTTGGTATTCCTTCAGTCAGGACACCAAGTGTACAGAGACCTCATATTAAGATAAAGGCTCCATTGAGTGATCCGGTGGTATACAGATCTAGCAGGGTCAGATACCCTGTTAAAATATTTGGTTTTGAAGGTTATGCAGCTCACCATTATGCTTATATGATGAAACTAGTTGAGGATGTTGAGCCCACTTATTTTGAGGATGTTGTTGGGCATGCTCATTGGGATGCAGCAATGGATGAGGAGATGGTTGCATTAGAAGCCAATAAGACTTGGGATTTGGTACCCTTACCTAAGGGTGAGAAAGCTATTGGCTGTAAGTGGGTTTACAAAGTCAAGCATAATGCATATGGTTTAGTTAGCAGGTATAAGGCTAGGCTGGTTGCAAAAGAATATGCTCAAATATATGGCATAGATTATGAAGAGACATTCAATCTAGTTGCTAGGATGGCAACTGTTAGGTGTGTGATTGCCTTGGTAGTAGCCAAAGGTTGGAGTTTGCAACAAATGGATGTTAAGAATGCCTTCTTGCATGGTGAATTACAAGAAGAAGTGTATATGGAGCAGCCAATAGGTTATGAGGATTTGGAGCATCCCACATGTGTGTGTAGGTTAAAGAAGGCACTCTATGGGCTGAAGCAAGCACCTAGAGGATGGTCTGACAAGATTGGAGAGTATCTTGTCAATATTGGATTTTGTATTTCTGATGCTGATCACTCACTTTATGTGAGAAAGGGAGATGTAGGTTTGGTTATTATAGGTGACAGTGAAAATGGGATTGCTGAAGTTAAGGACTTCTTGAAGAAGAAGTTTGAGATGAAAGATTTGGGTGAGCTGAGATACTTTCTTGGTATTGAGGTGATCAGATGTGATGATGGTATATGGCTGTCCCAAAGGCAGTATGGCTTGGATATGTTATCCAAGTATGGTATGACAGCATGTAATCCTCTTTTAGTACCATTGGAGAAAAATGTGAAGTTAAGTGCTGACATTGGGGATGACATAGAAGGCCCTACTATATTTAAGAGGATAGTAGGGAATTTGATTTACATGACTATCACAAGGCCAGACTTGAGCTATGTTGTTGGCCTTGTCAGTTTATTTATGCAGATGCCTAGAAAGCCTCATTTGGATGCAATTAGACGTATATTGAGGTATGTGAAGTCCACTTTACATTATGGACTTTTTTATGAGGCAAGTAAGGACGTATATGTCTTTGGATACATAGATGCACATTGGGCTGGTAGCATGTCAAATAGAAGATCTACAAGTGGATTCATGTTTTCCCTTGGTAGTGCAGCAGTTACATGGAGTAGAAAAAAGCAACGTATAGTTGCTTTATCGAGTACAGAGGCTGAGTGTAGAGGTGCTGCTATGGCAACATGTGAGGTGGTATGGCTGCAAAAGTTATTAGGTGATTTGAACGTATAGGGAGATGGTCCAGTTGTCATTCATTGTGACAATATGAGCAACATACAGCTAGCTAGGAATCTAGTGTTCCATGCTAGGACAAAACACATTGAGGTGCACTACCACTTTGTGAGAGAAAAGATACTTGCATGAGAGATTGACTTGGTATATGTCAGCACACAGGATCAGATAGCTGACATTTTCACAAAGACATTGGGTGCAGAGAAGCTTCAAAAGTTTCGAAGCTTACTTGGAGTTGCAGAGATAGAATTGAGCTTGAGGGGGAGTGTTGAGATGGCAAGCTCAACACGTACGGACATTGATGATGGACCGCTTGGCTAGATGAGTTCGCACGTCTACACTTAACACGTTGGTGGTCATTATGATACTCACATGGCCACTGACTTATTACTTATTATATTTTGTTTGTTACACCTACCAACAACTAGCAAAGATATAATGCCAGTAGATTAGTGTAGTTGGTTATGCACTATTTGACTTAGAAGGCCACTTTCCTTTATGTTGTATCTTATCTATACTTTGTGTACATTGTATAGTATGTGGAAGAAGAAGAAGAAACCAGCAAGAAAACGTTTTGGCCTCCATCTCTCTTCTTATGTTCTTGAGTGAACTTCCTATTGTGTATACAGTGTGTATTTGGTGTAGCAGCTCAAGCACATCCCCCATCACGCGATTCTTGACATTAGTGTGCTGAGCCATGTAATGCTCCAGACTTGGGGCAACCCACCTGTCGAGACTGTTAGGTTCAATGTCACATTAGCTAATGGAATGAAAGTGAGCTAAAAACTGGCTGGTGGAAATTGCGGGAGTCCACTTATCAATTGAATTTATAGTCATGAAGGGAGTGGACTATGATATCCTATTGGACCGACCCTGGATGTGCAATGCTAGAGTGATTGAAGATTGGGGAATGGTCTCATCTTCCTAGGTAATAGAAAAAAAGCTATAAGGGTAGAAATGGACTCCTGGAAAACTGCACTAGTTGACATTGATACCATCTCCACGATGCTCAAGGGTGATACCCAAGTCAAGAAATCCTACAGGCTCCTAACTAATTATATCCCATGTCCTGAAGACGAGCGAGACTAGATGTATATCTTTGCTACCATCAACCTACTGTTCTCGAATGATGAGGAGTACAAACATGCCACTAAGATGATCGGCGAGCCCAAGGATACACCCTTAATATCGGATTGTATGCCATTAAGATGATCGGCAAGCCCAAGGGTACACCCTCAATATCAATCTGCATGATGGCAGGAAACCTCCACAGAAGACCTAACCCTATCACTTTCCAAGTGCCAACCAATAGGAGGGAGCTCCAGGGGGCTTTAGAGTATTTGACCGGCAAGCTAGCGAAAAATCTAGCAACAAACTTCAAGCCACTCCAAGATCTCTTAAATGAGCCAAGGTGGAAATGGGCCAGGGTGCATGACCTAAACCTCAGGTACAATTGGGCTCTAGTCCCCAATCAAACACACGAGACATACCAAGACCTAGAGACAATGAGTGGTCAGACGAAGATGCTTTCGAGGATGAATACAAGGACTACTGTTGCTTTAGTGATGAGAGTGAGGATGAGATAGATACCATAGAATACAACACTGAAGGACGAGTGATAGAACACATACGGGAAGACTCCAAGCCATAGAGAAAGAACACCTTCAGGATAGAGCAAAGGGTCATGCACATGGATTGTGACCACACTTGGCTGGAATGTATAAGAGCCATAGATCTAAAGCAAGTAGACCTAACCCAACCATGTAACACGCTAGTACTTAGAACACAGTCACCTTCTGAGCCGCGACCACCGGGGGAAACTATCTCATCTAGCGAAGACGGGGACTTCGATTCTGAGTTATAAGTGAGTTCAGAGAGTGACTCAGAAATACCATGGCATCCCAAGACTAGATGTACCAAGGGGGACATACCTATCCACTTGAGGCACAGATGCTTGAAAGAAGAAAGGGCAGAACAGTTTAAGGATGCAAGAGCGGATGAAAAACGGAAACCACATGACCTCCGTAAGAGATTTAGGAAGTTTAAAAAGGGTGATAGGATAGTAATCCTACTAGGTGCCAAACGCCAAGGGCAAACAAGTGAACCCATCGAGGGATCTGCCAAGGTTAAGGAGGTGAACCTAGCTCAAGAAGGGGAGACACCCCGACCTATTTTTATTTCCGATGACCTGACAGAGGAAGAGGAGACACGTCTCATTGTCCTCTTACGAGAGTATATAGACATATTTTCTCAGTCCTTAGAAGAACTCAAGGGGGTAGATCCATGTATAGTGACTCATAACATACCCATGATACCAGACGCAACACCAGCCAAGTAGTGACCATACCCTATGAATCCAAAGCACACTCATGCGGTCAAGGAGAAGATCGACAAGCTGATGAGAGCAGGATTCATCTACGAAATTGAGCACACAAACTAGGTATCACCCATAGTCATTGTAATGAAGAAAAACGAAAAGATTAGGATGTGCATCAATTACAAGAAGGTGAATGTTGCCACTAAGAGGGACAACTACCCATTGCCGTACACCACGCACATGATTGAGAGAGTGGCAAGCAAAGAAGCCTACAATTTTCTAGACGGCTTCTCTTGATACAATCAAGTGTAGGTGCATCCTAATGATAGGCATAAGACTGCATTCGCCACTGAGTGGAGTGTCTTCATCTACATAGTCATGCCCTTCGAGTTGACTAATGCTCCAACCACCTTTCAATGCCTTATGTGCACTATATTTAAAGACATGCTCACGAACGAGTTAGAGGTCTTCGTAGACGACTTGTGTGTTCACTCGACCTGGAGAGAATACTTAGATAGACTCCGAGTGGTCTTTGAATGATGTCACCTATATTGCCTCCCTCTGAATCCCTTAAAGTACCAGTTTTGGGTAACGCATGGATGTATCCTAGGGCACGTGGTGTAAAAATAAGGCATTGCCACACAGACTTTTCAAAACTCAGGGTCATTGTTGATCTTCCACCCCCAACCAACTATAAGGGAGTGCAATGCTTCTTAGGCCATACATGGTATTATCGGTGGTTTGTGCTAAACTATGCATTGATTGCTAGACCTTTGTACAAGCTATTGGTTATATTCGAATGGACTGAAGAATGCCAGTATGCATATGAGAAACTAAAAAAAGCTCTAACCATAGCTCCGATTCTGCGAGCCCTAGATTGGACCATTACCTTCCATGTGCATATTGATGCTTCGAAATTCGTTGTGGGGGCAATGTTGTACCAACCTAGCGAACACAATCTTGACTACCCAGTGAGCTTTGCTAGCAGACAACTCACTAAGACTGAGATGAACTACACGAAGGCAGAAAGAGAAGTTTTGGCCATGGTATTTTTCGTGAAGAAATTTTGGCATTATTTGTTAGCCACTCCTTTCACCTTCTTTGTGAATCATCAAGACTTGCTATAATTTAGTAAACAAACCTTGTGCTATAGGCCGCATAGCTCGATGGCTCCTTCTACTTTTGGAATTCGACTTCTCTGTGGTTGTATGAAAAGGGAAACAACACTACATGGCCGACCACATGTCATGCATCTCCACGGGAGAGGCTATTGGACGAGGTATCATGGATGATTTGCCAGACGCACACTTGTTTAACCTGTCTAGCAAGAGAGATTTATTTTGAGCCAACTTGATGCCATATTGGGCAAACGACATGGTCTAAGTGCTTGAGTATAGACTACCTAAATGACCAATAGAGAAAGCCTAACTTAGACGGTTCATCCTCAAGATCCAACCCTATCAGTTGATATCAGGTCAACTGTATAGGCTAGGGCAATACGTATTGTTGTGCAGATGCATATGCGAGTACAAGATGCACGGGTGCTCTCAAAAGCACATAGTGGAATCACTAGAGGATACTTTAGTAGAGAAACAATAGCCCACAAGGTGCTGCAGTCTCAACTGTGGTGGCCCACGCTTTTTCGTGATGTAGCACAATTTGTTAAGCACTATGACGAGTGCCAATGGATAAAGGTCCCGATTCATAAGGATCAAATGGAGCTAACCCCAATAATCTCACAACAACCCTTTGAGAAGTGAAAATTTGACTTTGTAGGACCTATTAGTCCTGTGACACAATACTCTCAAGCCAAGTATATCATTGTAGCCACTGACTATCTGATGAAATGGGTAGAAGCAAGGGCTACAAGAAAGAATGATGCGAGAATGACTACCAAGTTCCTATGGGAGCAGGTGATGTCACTATTTGACTGGCCCATCGAACTGGTTAGCGACCAAGGTGCACACTTCATTAATGAAGTGATCACACATTTTCTATCTACCTTTTTAATTATCCATAAAAAATCCTCGCCACACTACCCTCAAACAAATGGTCAGGCAGAATCCACCAATAAAATTCTAGTAAATGTCCTAACCAAGGTAGTCTCTACTGCACACAGTGACTGGGACAACAAGCTAATGGCAGCCTTGTGGGCTTAGCGCTCGCATAGCCTACAAAACGGCTATAGGCCAGACACCTTTTAGGTTGATCTATGGAATTGAAGCAGTTCTACCTGTAGATTTCTTTGTTCCTAGCCTGAGGATCGCGCTTTACGAATGATGGGAAGGAAAGGAAGCATGGATGAAATGCCTAATTGAACTCAAACACCTCTCGGAAACTTGCCTTCTGGCTACCCATGCACTCATATGAGAGAAAGCATAACACAAAAGTTGGTTTGACAAGCATGTCAAGTAGCGCGACTTTGAACAAGGCGACTTAGTACTCCTGTACTCCGTTAAGGGACATAAATAGAAAATGAAGTTTAAAGGTCTAGTGCCCTTCAAGGTTCGTGCCATCAGCCAAACCGGTAATGTCGAACTCAACGCTAACGGGTAGCCACAATCACAGAGATTGACGATGAAGATGAGGAAACCGTGGAACTCGCCTACATCCGCATCACAATCACTACCAAGCAAACATGCACTGTCAACACCTTGATCGATGAGGGAGAAGACTTCAATATCTTAACCCATGATCATTGGACCCATATTGGCAAACCCCAACTACAGCCCACTATCGCCAAACTGAGCCCATATGGGAGTCAATCATGCACACTCTTAGGGAAATGCAGGGCCGTAGTTTCTATCGAGTATGAGAGCATACCAATGACATTTTATGTGTTGCCGAACATTGAAAATGCAGACACCAGATCATTTTACTGGGTCAAACCTTTAAAAAACATGCTCACTGCCATGTCGATTATGAGTCGCAGTGTATCCACTTGGTCATTGGCAATGTCCGCTTAGTGTTGGCTTTCAGCAAGGGCCACAGGAGTCCCACTAGACGCACAATGCCACTGGTAGACATGCATTCAGCCATGTCCAAGGAGGAGGATTGTGAATTGTTACACCCTCCCAAGCCTCTATGCTAGCAACCTGCTGAAGCCAAGGTCAATGCCCATGAACTCTAGTTATGGTGGGTGCCTAAAGGTCAAAGCCTACCATAGAAAAGAAATCAACCATGCCTTCTCAAGGCTAACAACACAACCTCAAAACCTAGGAGGCCAAAACAAAGCTACGAACAATGACGTGGGGTCAAGCTATGATGGGCTCCTAAGACCCTCTTGTAGGCACAAGGTTATTATGAGGGTAATGCTTGGATATGGATCCCTAAGTCTAAAATAGCTAAGAGCACTAATCAAGTGCCATCCTCACATGTAACCATACCCAACCATACAACGTGTCAAGGCCTAACGCCACAGAAGCCTCAAGACACCAAGCACATTGACTCACAACTGATTATACACATGAAGACCGACCAAGTCTACCGGCCTAAATCTCAACTTGCGGTTCCCAAACCAGTCCCACGCAACTCAATCAAGACTCAGGAGGCTGCAATCCCAAGTAATGATGTCCCATTCACAGTTCAGTTGTCCCAGCTCGATGGGCAAGCGACCCAGCCGCAATCTCAGGAACAACCGAGCGTGCAACTATCTGCTGCCAAACTCTCTAGTTTTGTCAAACCGCAACCACCCATAGGCCTTAGACCCTCCTATGAGCAAAAATCATTCTTGTCATTGGCTGCTGCAGATCTAGCCGAAGACACATGGGATGACATCATTGCTTATCTCAGACGCTTAGATGCCACTTCATATCGCTGGCTCTGAGCTATGATCGCTTAGACTTGGACCTGTTGCAAGAGCCCTTTGCGACAGAAGTTCGTACAATGCCTTGTTCATGGGACACACTTGAATTTGCATTTGTCAAAGCATCCCACTCAGTTGCAGAGCTGCTCTGCACTGAGATATCTACAGAGCAAGCCATCAAACAGCGTCTCATCATGTCATATGATAAGCAAGTCTCTTCTGCTATCACTGATCAAGAAGGAGTTGAAAAAGCTTGCTGAAACGGAATCCCCATTCTTATGGAGCTGGTACGCTCTTCGATTGCAATGGGAACTCAAAGGATGCCAAATAATGACCAACGTTGAGCAACGACATGCCATCAAGACATCAGAATATGACCCAACTTATGTCACTCCAACTTCGTATAGGGTGCTAACAACTATTCATGACCGACCCCTAGAAGAGCACATCAGAGGACACCCTTACATTGATCGCCTCCTGACAGAGGAAGAGCTACATATTGCTAGCTGCATCGACTCCGGTGACGTCCTGACAGATGTATTTACTTACATCACACAGATAGGTAGTCGACCCTTCGATCTGGACCGCGATGCTTAGTTGGAGTACAATCCAGACTTCTATGCTTGGCTCATGCGAAAGTAAACACTCGACCATATGCTAAATGCCCTAGGCTTGCTAGACTTCAATCCTAGAAAGGATTCTCCCTAAATCTGGAAGGGGAGGGGATAAGGTGAGTAAGTCAAATCAGAACCAATCAAATCAAGCAAACACATAAACACATAATGAAAAACACACTGCTGTGAAAACCTTAGATGAATTTAAATGCAAGAAGAAAGGAAACACATTAATTTGCAATTGAGGAAAAATGTCACAAAAATGTTGAAATAAAGGGTGAAAAGTCTAAAAAGAAAGTTTATGTTGGAGCTTAAATCTTTTCATTCAACAAACATTAAGCCTTTCTTTTTAGCAAATAACTCTTTCAGAAGCACTAATGGGAACAGGAATGAAAGATGTCGCAGCAAGATTGCGCTCACTGACTCCCTTTCACAAAGGAGGAGAGAATGCAGTACGAAATCAGCTTAGAAAACCGTGCTTATAGTCAGCTAAAATTCTGCAGCATTCACAACCTTGAGAATGTGGTAGCCAAGGAGGAGGCCTCAAGGAGAGTAGTGAAACAGTGTAATCTCTCGAAGTACCTAGAGAAGTTTGTGCAGGAGCCTGACCACACAAAGTGTATGAAATTTCTGAGAATGTACAACCCTGATCACGAATGCGGAACAATGACTGTCGGAAGAGGGGACAATGCTCGATAGGTACAAGTGCCATTGAACCAAGACTTGGTGAAGAAGGCATTGGGGCTAGAGCCTAAGGTGGAGAAGAAATGTGAGAGAGATGTGTGTGCTATGCTAAAGATGAAGAGGGAGGATGTTTTGACAAATGACGACATCAGCATACAAGATATCCCCGATGCTGAGATTGGCATGCAGGAAAAATTGGTGCACTCACTTTTCTCCAGCCGGTGCTATAGCTCCCTCATGTACCGAATTAGTGTGCTTGTGCTGGAGAATGTGGTAGCCCACATCTTGGATGAGGTGGATTGGAACAGCTATGTGCACAATACTATAGACCAAGCAACCAAAGCACTAGCCCTGGGCAGCAGACATGCAGACGGAGAATCCCCAGCCTCTAAAAATATGAAGAGGAAGAAACCTTCCTCGAAAGCCTCCTTCATCGGGTATGGAAGCGTGCTGATGGCCATAATCCAAGAGGCTATAAAAGAAGCCCAACAAGGAAACAAAGGAGTGGATGAGACTCCAAATAGGTTATCGACCCACTAAGGGAAAGAGCCATCGAGCGACACGACAGAAATTGAGACAGAGAAGGAGGACCTTAAGGCTTAATCCGAAAGGAAAAAAAACAAAGAAGCCCACTAAAAAGACAACTTAGAAGAAGAAACAGAATGGGGGTAGAAAGAAGGAAAAAGAAGATCTAGAGAGAGCCAAAAGGGAATCCCTAAGAGAGGCCACGGAGAGGAAAAAGAAGGAGAAGGAAGAAACTGAAAAGCTAGCAGAAGAATCAAGGAAAACAGAGGAAGAGAGAGAAAGAAGAGCTATGGAAAAGGAGACGGAGTTGAGGAGACAGGAGGAGGAAGACATGGCCGAAGCAACTCACCGGCGGTCCATAGAACAACAAGGCCAACTTAATGGCCTAGGGGCTTTAAGTCCGCCTAGAGATGATAGACCTGGCTCATGCGCTCGTGTACCCGAAGTGATGCCACTCGTGGTCATCAAAGGTAAGGGTAAGGCTCCCATCCACCCCATCCTGTCCCTCTTGGAGTCCACCAACAAAGCAACCACTGTCACTCCAAGCATCCCAACCAGCACCGATGTGAACAATTTTGTGACGTGGATGCCATACTTCATCAATAAGGAACTAGCACAAGGAGAGAGTGGGAAGACTATGGCCAGTTGGTAGGCAGAAAAGGCCGGCCACAGATGCCGAGTCTAGGCAAGTTTCGAAACACCAAAAGATTGAAGCTTCAACCACCCCAATCCCTACTACTATGACACCACCAACAAACCATGATGAATATGTTGATGAATTGCTCTCTTAGTTAGAGAAGGCAAGGGAGGAGAGAAAGATAGTGGTGGTCGAGTTGGAAGTGGAAAAGGAGTCAGTGGCAGCCTTCTAGCTCGAAAAGACGAGGCAAATGGCTATGCAACAAAAGGAAATCCTTGATCTGAAACGGGAACTAAAAGCCAAGAATGAAAAGGAGAAAAGTTGGTTGCAACATCTCGTAGATGAAAATCAAGAGCAAGTGAAAATGCAGAGAGAGTATAAGCTTCTAATCATGCAACATGAGGATCTAGCAGCAAAAATAGGTCGGATCGAACGGGGCATGAAAGAGTTTGCCACAATGGAAGAAGGAAGGAAGTAAGAAGAGGAACAACACCACAGAGAAATGAAAACCATGACCGAAAAGCTGAGTCTTGAAAGAGAGGAGCAGGAGAGAATGAGCAGGGAATCGGAAGACCAGGAACAAAGACTCATGGCCTTGGTACAAAGACAAGGAGAAGGTATGGAGGAAATGAAAAAGAGAGCCAAAGAGTGGGTAAGTCAAAATGAACAAAGAGTGAAGACCTTGGCGCGTCACCTAGCTCTCGTGGAAAAAGAGAAAGTCCTAGCAAAAAGCAGAGCAGAGGCAGCCCAAGTGGGTTTCAATACTCAAGAATGAGTCTTCTTGAATACCCTGATGGATGCCACTCACATGGAGGAAGGGGAGTCCTTGGAGGTGGTAAAGAAGAAGCTGAGTATAGCACGTAGAGCTCTACGAACAGGGCTACACATGCCCCCCCAACCCGTTGCAATTGGGCTGAGCATTGATGAACAACGCAGGCACCTGTTGTTGGCCGGCCTAACCCCCTAGGAGATTGATGATATGGGGTTTGTAGAGGAGGTACAACAAGAAGAGTTCCCAGGAAGTGAAGCTAAACTACAACTTGACATGGGCGGATTCAAAGAAGAAGTGATCCCACAACCCCCTTCACCCCATCCTGAAGAGTAGCGGTAGCCAACAGACGCATATGCGGAAAGAAAAACCACCCTAAGGGAGAAGAGAAGGAAAATGGTGGAAGAAGTTAGACAAAGATTGAGGGCTAACCCTATGGCACAGCCATCTGTACCCCTTCCACCATGCCCAAATGACCTACTGGCCAGTTTCCATGTGGAGCTTGTAGCTTGTGAGAGACAAGAAAAAGAGAAACAACCTTTCAACTTCAGCTTCCTCATCCCCAATGCCCTGCACAGAGTCCTTCCCCCTAAAATAGTGGACGAGGTGATTGACGTCGAAAGCCGGCTAAGACAACAATGGCTAGATGAAAGAGAGAAGAGTCCCACCCTCTAGGGCATCGAGAATATGGAGTACTGGCAAAATAAGGTTTTTGAAGTGCCTCGATTTGCGCCAGGATACGAGTGCCAGCCATTGTGGTAGAGATGCATCTGCGACTACAATGTGTTCTCATGGATGGCTTTTTGTAGTACCCTCCCTTCTGAGAGAAACAACCCCACCTACATGGCATATCCTCGTAGGGTAGGAGTAGACTTTGATGCAAACACCCATGGCCGTTACGACTTCCGCATCATATATAAACCTTGTACTACCACCTTAGTCCAAGCCCTCACCTTCACCTTTGACAGCCTAGATGCTACCATGACCCACTTTATTGTTGACTTCTCCTCCTGTCCAGATCCTGCCTTCATTACCACATGCAACTATCTTAGGCTATTAAAAATCCTACTTAGGCAGGACCCCATCCCGGCTAAACATGGTATCCTCCCACTCTTTTTTGACCCTAATGCCATTGATAGTTGCACGATGACCTGTCTAATGATGTGAGCCAGCCAGTTCACCTGATGCAACCATCCATTCCTCTCCAAGTTTGATTGAACTTGAAGGGTTTCATGCAGAGCTTGAAATTTTTGAGTCACTCCATTAAATCCCCTTCACCACCACCTTCTGATGACAAGAACTAGCAATTAGATACTGCCCAAATCTTGTACCTCAACAAGCATTTAAAAAAAAAAACTAACAATGCAAGGAGCCCGCGACATGCCCAAACGCAAGTCGCAGCACATAACTCACAGTCACTGCACCTAGGGGTCCTCAAGTTAGGCACATCCGATGGCCTCGGTCGGCTGGTCCCGCTCCTAATCCCCTAGCCCTTTTTGCCTCCCCACTTTACACTTAGGGCACCCTAAGGGCAACATGACACACTTAAGGAGATAACACTTACCCATGGTTAGACCTGTCAACCTAAGCTACATACACCACATCCCTTTGCACGAATAGGGTCCTCAAGTGTGGAACATCACCCAGGCTTACCTAGGGTTAGACCCAACTCCCTGTTCCACTAGCACGAGCACCAACCACTACATGACGAGGTAGATACTCCCCTTAGGTCGAGCACTTTCTCCTTCCAGGTACAACAGGATGCTTAAACCACCAACTTTGGATGCCCCCATCATCCCCTCAACACAGCTTGGGTTCTCCATCCAAATCATTATGGAACCTTCCCAATCAAACGAGTCTACGAGCCCTAGCCTAGGCTCCACCCTTCCACAACAAAGATCTCAAATGCCATGGGACTGGCACCCGTCTTGGAGGGGGGTAATGTTAACCTCAGTTCAAGATGACAGAAATATGAAGCAAAAAGCAGAAAAAGAACAAAAAAAGAGCAAAGACGCAGAGGCAGTCCCTAAAAGCTAAGTTGAGACAAAAACACAATTTTAAATATAAGGCACCTCAAAAAACTCTAAAAACTCTTGTAAAAGAGTGCTAGGTTCCCTCTTGTGCCATTTGTAAAAGAATACATGGGTATAGGCTTAAGGCATGAGGCAAGAAAAGGGAAATAGGAAAAAGGACCTTGCCACAAAGGCCAATCATGTAAAAAGGGATGGGAGCCCATGGAATTTTAGGGCTTGTATATAAAATTCAAAAAGTGAATGGAAGCTCATTCTTTGGTGTGTGGCTAACAAAAGACCTCTCTCCTTGTCTTCTTCTCTTCTCCTTGTTTGTGTGTGTGTGATATTGAGAGAGGGGGATTGAGAGGATGAGGGAGTGAGCACATGGGAGTGAGGGATCAAGAGGGTGAAGCTCTTCACCATTTCCCCTTCTCTTCTTCTCTTCTCTTCTCTTTTCTCGTGCGCGCACAGCTATGGTGGATGGAGCTTGAAGGAGGAGGCTTGAGGATGCATGAGCTAGCATCTAGGATCATGGAGCTACCAGTGTGTGTGAAGGAGGAGGCAACTCATTTCTTCATCAAGGTAAGCTCACTACATTAATAGGTTTGGAGGCATGTCGGATAGGTGAGAGGTAGCCATTAGAGCTCGCTTGGAACACTTGAAACAATAAGCGGTCCATGGGTCTTGATGGTCGAGTGAGAGCTTCCACAGTTCTTCCTATGCTCGAATCCGAAGCAAGGATAATGAACGAGCTGTCCAATTTCTTACTGTGTGTGTTAACCATCATCGAAACAGAGATCGATTGCATGATTATCATGTGCCTCCTAATGCCTGAGATTTTAAGGGTTTTTGGGTTGCATTGCTGTAAAAGGAGGTTATGGTAGTGCATCATGTAAAAAGATTGTACCTCCTTATGCTAGAAAAAATGTGTCTTTAGCAAATCTGCATGTATGTACAACCATTAATATGGGTTTTTATAAGTCTCTTCTAGCCATGACAAAAGCTAAAAGAAAATACGTATGTCATGTAGAAAGGGTGCTGATTATGACATGATGGCTAAAAATGAAGATATTTATTGTATGTTTTTTGGATAAATTACTGCTGACACATTGGCTGAAATATATGCAGCTGCTCATGCAGCAAATCGGGCTAAAAATTAGTCCATAGAAGTATGTACATTGGATTTTTATCAAACAATTCAAGAATTTGCTGAACAAGAAGATATTGGTTTACTCAACAAGGCTGAAGTGCAAGTGGAGACAAAATACAAGACGATGGATAAGAAAGTCAAACCTATGGCAGTTCCACTGCCTCTCTTGAAAGCGAAGGGCTGGCTGATAGGGCAGCAAATCAGCCAAGTCTTCGAGATCCTTCCAACATTGGACACAAGTTCACATCTGAGAGTATAAAAGAGCTCAAAAGAGGTGATAATTCTTTCCTCTTGCCAGCTGAAAAACACTCTTTCATGCAAATGCTAATGAAGCATGGAAAAGCCTTTTCATTTAGCCAAGTGAAATAAGCTATGTGGATCCAAATATTATGGCCCCTACGATCATTTTTACGGTCCCACATGTGCCTTGGAACCTCAAGCCTATTCCTGTTCCAAGAGCACATTTGCCTAAGTTATTGGAACTTCTAAATAAAAAGATCAGAATGAAGTTTTTAGAACCTTCTTCAGCACCTTACTTAAACCGATGGTTTACCATGCCCAAGAAAAATTAATCTATACGATTCATTCAAGATCTATAGCATGTTAACTATGTCACAATCCGAAATGTTGGTTCGGGTCCAATTGTTGATGAGTTTGCAGAAGCTTTTGCAGGTAGAGCAATTTATTCTATGGGCGACCTATATTCACGATATGACCAATTCCAGCTTTCATTAGAAAGTTGAGACATTGCCACAATGAAGACATCTCTTGGATTGGTCCGCATGTGTACTCTACCGTAGGGAACAACAAATTCCATGGCCCATATGATGAACGCCATGTACAAAGTCTTAAGGGACTTGTTCCATAGCTTACTCTTCCTTTTCTTGAAGATGTGCCTATCAAGGAATGTGAAGTCTATGAAAAGAACGAACAACTTGACGAACATGGCTGCATGACATTTGTAGTTAACCATATTCATGATTGTGACAGGATCTTAGCAAAGCTAGAGGAGGTTCATCTTACCCTTTTTGGAGCTAAGCCAATATTTGGAGTTGAGGAAGTCCTACTAGTCAGACATCTGTGTGACCCCTATGGACGCAAACCTTCACCAGTCAAGACAGATGCCATCAGCAGAATGCAATAAAAATGCACAAATATTTTAGAGGTGAGAATATTTCTTGGCGCATGTGTATCCTATCTCATATGGATATCACATTTTGCTCATATAGCCAAAAATCTTTATCAATTATTAAGAAAATGTCAAAATTTCACTTGGAGTAAAGAGCATACTCTTACTATGCGCAAATTAAAGAAGCTGTTAATTTTAGTCCCCACTCTCAAAAGGGCTGATTATTCAAATGGTCAACCCATTATCCTTACTGTGGATACAAGTCCCATTGGAGCTGTTGGCCAAGAGGATCTTGAAGTAATATGTATACAATTCGTTTAGGAGCAAAAGTTCTTAATGAATGTCAAAGAAGGTATGCCCAAGTAAAAACGGAATTGTGGGGAGTTGTAACAACATTAAAGTGTGATCGTGAATACTTTATAGGTGCTTCTGTAGTGGTAAAATTTTCTTGCATTTCACTCTTGGGTATGAATACCAACTGCTCTACACCCAACATAGCTATGCTAAGATGGATTACATATATTAAATCTCTCAACCCCAAATTAAAGCATATTGTAGGAAAGGAAAATCCAATTGCTAACATGTTGCCACGTGCAAGATATCACAATGAAGAAGAGCTAATGGAAGAAGATGAAGCTGAAGAATCTATACTTGAAGAACTTCATTCTATGGCTACTGAAAATACCTTTTCAGTTACTGCATATACTGATCCAAAGTTGAAAAAAATAGATATACCTGATCCTTTTAATGATATAACATTGAGTTCAACAGGAACAAGAAAAGGCACTACTGTAAATTAGCAAACTGCAACAAAGGGCAAATATTTGTCAATGGAGAAAATGTGGTCAACTAGAAGCCAGCATGCTCATTGCATTGCTCGAGTTCTAGTTCATTTCCTTGAAGAAGATTATGAAGAAGAGTGGCTGAAGATTGGCCAACATTTGAGCACAAGGAAGAAGAAAGAGACTTGGACTGATAAAGAGTTCAAGCATATTAAGAGGAAAGCTTATGGCTTTTTCCTTAAAGAAGGGCATCTATGGAAGCACACAAAAAAGAAAGGAGCACCTATCCGAGTTTTAGGTAATAAAATATTACAACAACAGGTAATGAAGGAATTTCATGAAAGCTTGTGGGCAGGCCATAGAGGCATATGGGAAACCTTTATTAAAGTCAAAGAAAAATATTGGTGGCAGAACATGTATCGGGACATAGAGCATTTTGTTGAAACATGTTATATATGTCAGATGTACTCTATGGTTAAGCATCGATATGGGTTACATCCGACTTATCCCTTATCTATACATTATAGATGGGTTATTGATTTTGTAACCATGCCTACAGGAATATGGAATATGCAATATTTAGTGCTTGCAAGAGAAGATCTAACCAATCAAGTTGAAGGTAAAGCTTTAACAACCAAGACCACTCAAGCCGTTTGTTGCTTTTTTCTTGAAGAAGTATTTTATAGATATGGCTATGTTGGCAAGGTAACCGCAGATAGAGGAGAGTTGGATGCCAATGAGGCATGCAACTTCTTTACTCAATTAGGTATTAATTTGGCTTTAACATCAGCCTACAACCCTGAAGGCAATGGGAAAAGTGAGAGAGGGCATCAACCTATTCTCAAAGCTCTAGCAAAGTCTTGTGGAGGAAAGATCAAAGAATGGCCTAAAATGCTTCCTTTTGCATTATGGGCTAATCGGACTACTCATAGTGTTGTAATTGGATATATGCCAGCTGAACTTATGCATGGGCAGCAACCAATTATGCCAATTGAAGAATATATTCTCATATGGAGTCTTCTACCTTGGGAGGAAGGCATCAATATAGAAGAATTGCTGACTTTGCGCATATGGCAACTAGAAAGAAGACCTAAAGATGTTCATATAGCTATTGAGAAGCTAAAAAGAGAAAGATTAAAGAACAAAAGAAGATTTCATAGGCAACATTGACTTCGACCAAGAGCTATCTAAGAAAATGATTGGGTGCTTGTCTATGACAATAGCCTAGACAATCAATACAATGCTTCTAGGAAGATGGTAAAGCATTTGTTTGGCCCATATGTGGTAAAAGTCATTCATGACAATGCCACATATTCATTGGCTGAATTAGATGGAAGAAGCATGAAGATACCCATAGCTAGAAAAAGAATCAAGCTCTTCAAACGAAGAGAAAGCTCAGCATATGAGTTAGAAGAATTGGATATAATCCTAGAGCATGAAGACAGAAGAAGAAGAAGGATTAGAAGATGAAGATGAATACATGACAAATGAAGATCTCCCTTAATGCTGCAAATCCAAAGAAGTGGCACATACCAGAGGATGTGTAGGTTAGGAGGGGGTGAATGTCATGGGAATGTTTGCCCATGGTTAAAAACTAACAATTTCTATTGTTTCTTAACTACTCTAGAACTTTCAAGAGAATTCTCAAAATAAGTTGTTTTTCCTGCTTCAATTACACTTGTCCTTCACTTCTATTTCCAATCCAACATTATGTGCCGCCCTTTGGTTTTTTTCCTTAAGACAAAAAGTTCTCACCTTGAATAAATACAGTGTCATGAAAACCTTGAAGTTACAACTCATTCAACTTTGCTTCTTTGGCCACAAGTTGTAATAAGTCATGTAAATCACCAAGCCTAATACTTAATGCCTTGTAAGCTTCTTGCCACTAAACTCGGATGGGAAGACCACTCTCTTAAACTTCCGCTAAGTCTCCAAAGTTGATTTGGTTAACCTAGTATGCACAAGACATTGTGTAAATAACTTACTATGGCTTATGTGACTTGGAACCTTATGAGCATAATGCCTGTAGAAAGGAGGAGCAGGCCATTTTTTTTGCCACATTTTGCGGGCCTCATTAGGCTAAAACCTTGGCGCCATAGATGGAGAAGGATGAGAAGTGTCAAGCCTCCACACACAAAAAGGAAAGCTCATGCCATGCATCCACAAGTATCTTTAGAAGACTAAACTCAAACTGTAAGTACCTCTCTTTCCCACATAATAATGAAAATGGATGGCCATTCTTGACTAAGTAAAACAAGGAAAATATGTGTAAAAAGGAGGGCAGCAACCCATTCACGGGGGATGGATGCTCAAGGAAGAAAGAGAAGGAAGCTTTATTTATTGTTTATGCCATTATCTGTGGAGAAGCATCTCTCTCCTTTCAATTAAGCCTCTTGCTCCACTTCTTGATCTTCATTATCAAAACTTGTGGCCTGAATTGATAGGCCAAGAAATCTCTTTAATGAGGTGAATCTCTGTTTTAAGCATCTCTTGTATGGATCAAGAGATATGTGTAATTGTGTAGATGAAGTGAAAGACAATGACTATGTGTCCACCTCTTGATGTAGACCTTCTTCTCTATTAAGGAGAGATCTTTGGGAGACTTTGAACTCTGATTTTGGATTGACATATTCAGCCCATTATATTCTTTGGGCTGATTATTATCTTATTGATGTTTTATTTTATACTCTCATGAATTCTTGAAGAAGGGTTATTCTTGACCTATGTATTCCTCTACATGCTGAGACTATTCTTCCATGTCAAGAGAGACACCAAATAAAGACTGCTATTGGTCTTCCAAACCTGAAATCTGAAGGGCTGAAGTTCATTTACTTGCTCTATTGTTTAATCTGTCTGAAAGGGCCCATTCTTACTCTTGGAAGTTTGTTGCAATCTACCATAGTGGAAGCTTGGAGAGAGGAGAGTCAAGAAACCCTCTTGACTTGTTTATGAGAAGAAATTGGTCTGAATATTTCAGCCCAAACTAAGTATTTTGGGAAGCAACACTTATTATTCTCTTCTAGTAGATTCATGGCATTGCTATGCTTGATGCAAGTAGATATTGCATAAGCATTGTGGAAGGGAGCCTCTTGATTGCTTTAAGTACGCGCTTGAGGCTGAAATAGGTGGCCAATTACAAAGCAAACAAGGGCAATAGGAATTACTTCTTCTCTCCTACTTCTATATGCCTATTGCAAGCTACATATTACTTGTTACATGCACTTGAATATAGGGGCTATTTTATACTTCATCAAAGTGTCTTCTTGGAAGGTTGAAGGCATGTATATGGGCTAAAATACGCATCCCACACAATGATTTTATGCACAGAAATTAGTTTTACTTCTCAAATGCTTCATATGGTATGATTTACACTTGTACTTGGTTGAACTAAGCACTTTATGTTAGGGGAAGTTTATGCTATCATTAGAAGTGAACCCAGAAGTTTTAAGGGCTGATTTGTGGCTGAAATCTTCAGCTATATTTAGAGAATTAGATACATCATTGAACTTTTAATTCACTTATTGCTCTACAATTGACATCTTGTCAAATTATGCAATTATTATGTGCCATTATGGCAGGGCAATATTTGAGGACCATTCATCATTGAAGCTATGACTTAATTTAAGAGGATTTCATTCTCTTTATTTCTTGGCTATGGTATCTTAACCTTTTCAGGATCTTTAGTTGAAGCTCTCTTGAAGCAAAGCTCTTTGGCCTACAAGCCTTGTAATTGACTCAAACGCCTTGTTCCTTACAGTTTACATTGAATGTAATCATCAAAGTTGAATGATGGGATGCTTAGTTGTTTATGATACACGTACTTAACTTCATAATCCCTGATTTCTCTATCTTTGCTAAGATCTTGCAATTGAAAACTCTGTTAACATCTTCAAGGACTTGGCTTGAAACCTTCAACCCTTCTCTTATCTCTTCCATCTCTAGAGTCTAAGCTCTTGAACCCCAATACAATCTTCTCTCTTAAACCCCTGTGATTGACCAAGAAGTACTTCTTGAACCTTCAAACATCCACTGTAATTAACTTATCTCTTGAAGACACCTCTCCAGTTATCCTGTCTAGTTTTCTTACCAAACCCCTATGGTGATCTTGAACCCTACGCGATGTGATACCGTGGTATGGGATTTATTGGCAATAACCAGCAAAACATGTTAAATCAACAATTTGGTGAAATGTAGGTTTTAGGAGGCCGAGGAAAATTTATAGGTAGGGGAGCTCTAGAGGAAGAGGTGGATGGCAAGACAAACTCTTTGGTAGGAGGAGTTGGTTCCTATGGTCTTGGACCAATAAGAGCAGTTGAAAGGTACCAATGCTTCTAAATCTGAGGCCTTGGATAGTCAATCCTCTTAGAAGAAAGAGAAGAACCAAAAGAAGAAGAAGGAGGACAAATCAAAGGACAAGCAAAAGGAGTCCACTTATCACATTTGTGGTGGCAAGATAGGCCACTAGAAGAAGGATTGGTGCGATAAGGAGAAGAATGAGAAATATTCAAAGGATTATGAAGTGGTGGCTACTTCCTCATCAACTACTTTCATTCACTTGGAGGTGGTTGAGATATCGACCTTGAGGGCCTTTGATACTACATTGACGAACCCATAAACTTGGGAGTGGATTGTTGACAGTGGTGCCTCATGGCACATGACTCCTTCTTCAGTAGGTGTTGCTCATTTGCAGCCTTCTCATGGCTAGATTCTCATTGGTGATAGTTCTTCTATCCCTATTTAGGGACGGGATGACATGCATCTTATTCTAGATGGGCGAGGTGGTACCCATACATTTGAGGTGCTTTATGTGCCGACCTTGGGATACCATCTACTTTCGGTGCACAAGAGATGTGCCCTCAGCCTCTTGGTTGGATTTGATATGGATTCTTTTCAGATTCTTGATTATGGATCGAGATAGGTTCTTTCTTAGGTTATGAGGAGAATGGAGTCTATAAGTTATGGTCTTCTTCTGCCTTGACTTCTCTTCTTCTTACCTCTCAAACTTACTCTGAGCTTTGGCATGCTCGATTTGTCCACCTCAACTATATCTCCTTGAAGAAATCAAGATGAAATAAAAGCCACTGAATGGAGCAGTAACTAGGAAAGAAGAGTTATCCCCATGTCTTCAGAACTGATCACCTTCCCATTATTTTGTACATGCATGTGTAGCTACCTCAACTTATTAGTATGCTCCCACATAGAAGAGGACTTGTTGACACTCATGGTCCTCGTCTCCACTTCCAAAGAAGCACAATACTATTTTTTGCAAATCATAGAATATGGTAGGTATCCCAAGTGATAATATCAATATTTATGAAGAGAAGAAACCTCTTCATGAACCATTTTACATGATTCTTATGGAGTGGATCCATTCAAGGAAGCATATACTAATTATATGAGCTTGTGGATGGCCCAAATTCTACTTGTATGGTTTCATCAGTACATCACTAGCATTTAACATTATCATTGAAGACAAGGTGGAAGGCATCACCTACAAGTGTAGGGGTAAAGTCACCTTTCCCCGAACCATTCTTATCTTTCTTACCATGTCCATTTGAGATGCAATATGAGCATTATTAGTCTATGTAAAGAAGAGGATTGAGGAGAGAGAAGGGAAGAGAGAGAAGACTATAGAAAGGAGCGAGAAAGAAATAAGGCAAGGAAGCCATGGAACTTGTGAGGAAGGTGAAGAGACTTAGTTGATTAATTTTCTATATGCCCTAAAACCGAGCCCCTTTATAACTTTCATACCTTGCTAGCATGATTGAACATTTCTTGTATTTCTCATGTTATCCCATTCTTTACATTCTATCTTGATCTCAAAGGCTTTTCCCCTCAAAGACAAATAGAGAACCTATTGTTATGCCTCAGTAGTGGGGACTGCAAAGTACTACTTTGTTCAATATTACAATGAGAGAAAAATGGATGGGGAAACTCAAATCTAGATGGAATGGGGTGTATAGTCATGTATGTGATATATACATTAATGGGGAATCGGTAAGCTGTAAGTTTGACTGCAAATTCTTCATAAGTGGGCTCCTAAATACTGTGGATAGTATGTTATCCGCCACTATTTTGCTCTAGTAAATCTACCATAACTTTCTATAGGCAACACTGAATGGGGCATGATGTGTGTTAAAACAAAGCTCTTTAAGACTACTTTTAGTCCAGGTAGGATACACTTTCCTATAATTAATGCAAGGTCAAACTTGTCTAACATAGATACTATTTGCAGGTAAAATTTGGGTCATGTCTAGCTAGTCTTCAACTAAATTAGTATCTTTTAAGTGGGGAAACTCTTCTAAGATGGATGTTGGTCACCAAGAGGCTTCTTTCAAGGTTAGATCTTACCATTTATGAGGTAATCTTTGATGAATCTAGATCTTAGCTATATGTCATGCTACCCAATGATTGCCTCAAGGATATACTAAATGATTCCTTCTTCATTGATGCGAGGTAACTCTTCCACATACTCCATTGAGGTCCAATGAATGGCTTCACCTGACTAACATGAAACACATTGTGAATCTTATTTTAGGACGGGAGTTGCTAGTGATAAGCCAAGTCATCGACCCTTTTTATTACCTTGTATGGTCCATAGAATTTGTGGGCCACCTTATTGTTGGTGCCATCCTTGAGAGTAGCATAGCAAGAATTTGGCACCTTTAAAGAAACTAACTCTCTCTCTTGGAACTCCATGTGTCTTCTCTTTTCATGTGCATAGAGCTTCATGTGGTCTTGGGATTTTCTAAGATTCACCTTACATTGTTGAAGTAAGGCATGCATGCATTCTAATTCCTCTTTTTTGCTTTGAGGGTTTATCTTGTCATTGAAGGGGGCTATAGGAAGAGGGACCTTATACCCATACAATGCCTCAAAAGAGAAAAGTCCAAGGCTAGAATGAGTGGAGTTACTGTATGCAAACTCTACCAAATGGAGCAAAAAATCCCAAGTATATTGTACATCATGAAAAAAATGTCTTAGACAAGTGTCAAGCCATCTGTTGACCCTCTCTATTTGAAAGTTAATTTGGGGGTGATATACTATGGATAGAGCTAATTTGGTTCCCACATACCTAAAAAATGCTTGCTCATAAACTTTGTATCCCTATCATGCACTATGACCTATGGTAATCCATACCATTTCAATACATATTCCATAAATAGATTGGCCACTTGAGATGATGTGTCACTAAATTGATTGCTTATTTCACTTTCTCTATTTAGTAAATTTATGCCAATAAATTATTGACTCACTTTTCTTTAAGTATTGATGATGATCTAGCATGGCCATGAGACCATTTAGAGACCATTATTCCTAGTGCATCACTTAATGGGGTGATCAAAGCACTATGATGGGGATATCTGGTATAGGTAGTACAAGTTATGAAGGGAAAAGGAAGTGTCTGCCAAATATAAGAGTGTACAAAGAACCAAGGAGTTACACATAAATGAAGATGGATTGAGTTCTAAGAAGAGAAAGTGCAGTAGCATTGTGTATATGTATTTATGTGTGCATCCAAGGATGTTTGGGAAAGTTTACTTGTGTGTAATGAGCATTGCATTCATTTGTGTTGAGAAATATACAAATTATGTATGCTCTAGGAAGAGCTGTCTTGAATCCCATATGCACAATGAGGAAAGTGGAACAACCCAAATTCTATAAAGCATTGTACTTGACTATTACTTTCAAATGGAATGAATACAATGTCATGATGCTTTGTACTTTCAGTTAAGTGTCTTGACTTTGTCAATCCTACACAAGATTGTGTTTATGAGTATACGCTACCATCTTGGAGCCTAATTCACTTGTGTAATAGTTTGTCTCTACTTGTCTATATCATCATGAGTTTGGTCCTCATCTTCCACCTGTCATAGCTTTTGTCATGCTCTAGATCCGCATCTTCTAACATGGTATCAGAGCATAGCTAAGCATGACATAGCTCCATTTTTCTCTCATCTAGCTCAACTTGAGCTCAGTCTAGCCCAAGACAAGTCCAAGACCTCAGCTCCCACTTGTTCTTCTCCACTTAGCCTTGTGACAGCAATAGCTAGTAGTACCCTGCCTGCTTGAAGCTCTCATATCTCTCTACTGGTCAAATCTTATCGAGCTTCCTTCTAGAGAAGTGTTCCCCTATTCCCCTGCTAGTGAAGTTTCTCTATATCACTTGAAACATCAACATTTCCCTATTTGGAGCTCAACATTGTCACTTCTGTCAGTTGTTGCCATAAACTCAGTTTGTGGCCTGTAGAATATACCCTTCATGGAGGACTTGGATCTCTCTCTAGAGGCAATATCTTCACAAGGCTCCTCCTAAGAATATCCTCCTAACATCAAGGCGCTCCCTCTTGTAGACTCAAAGCTTGACATTTCCCATCATTCAATGCAGCATTAAGAAAATTTGTCAGTTTTGCCTGAAAATGAGTTGCCTCCGTTTACCTGATCTATGAGTGACAATTTTGCAGCAATGTAGACCATGATCATAGGATTTTAATAGAGAATAAAGAGAGCTTCATTTCCTTTTTTTTTTTTTTGAAAATGATCCACTGTAGCTCCTGAAATTAGTGAAAAACCAGGCTTGGATCAAAACCCTAATCCAGGAAGCTATAGCCAAAGCTTCAAAATTTGACATTTTTCAATGTTTATTTCACTGAAGTTATCAACAATTATTTTAATCACTAAGAAACACTCTCTAAAGTTCATTACAGTTCTAGAAGTGCCCGAGAAAGCTCAAAATTCATCCACAAAGTTGGTGAGAGAAAGCAGATCAAGTACTGACTAGTATCCATTAATACTCAACTAGTGTCAATTTGACACTGATCCTCTTGTGTCTCTTGACACATTAACGTACAAATTTTTTGATGGTTAATTTAAGCTTATCAACATGGCAGAGCTTGAGCAAATAGCTAAATTCAATGGTGAAGGTTTTCATGCCTAGAAGGAGAAGACCATGTATCACCTTATGCGAAAGGACTTATGGGACTTGTTTGAAGATGATACAGATAGCAAGAAGAAAGATGATAAAGATGGGTTCGTTTTTTAAGAAGACCAACTCAAAACCAAAGAATGGAAGAAGATGAATAAGAAATCACTAGGCATCATTGGCTGGGGACTAAGTGATGATGTGCTACATCATATCTCTGGCATTAGAAATGCTTGAACTCCTTGGGAGGAACTTGACAGGATGTTTGGTACCCGAACAAAGAACTCAAAGGTAAAATTACTCATGTAGTTTTATAAACTAGATATCAAAGAAAACACCTCTAGGACCATACACATTAACAAGTTCAAGAGCCTAAAAACCCAGCTTACAACTCTTAAGAAGAATATTGCTGAAGATGAAGCAATAGCCGTATTGCTTGCAAGTGTAAACAAGGATCCATATGAGAACCTTGTGTCCATCCTAAGTAATGTTCCCAGTCTCTCACTCAAAGATATTGAGCACTCACTACTTGATGAAGAAAGCAAATTTAAAAGCAAAGATGTAAAAGAGACCAGCACAAGGGAAAATCTCCTATACACCAATGGAACTACTAGACCCAAAGGAAGAGGCCAAGGATTCAACACCGACAATAGAAGTCGGATGCAATGTCATTATTGTGGTAAGACTGGCCATATTTCTAGTGAATGTTTTCACGAGAAAAGAGCACAGCATATGCAGAGAATGACCACCACCAAGGTCAATTCATGAATGAAGAAGAAAAAGAAGATACTTTCACTACCATCAACAACTCTGACAAATTATTTATGATTCCAAGCTACCATCTTGGAACCTAATTATAACAGTTTGTCTCTACTTGTCTATGTCATCATGATTTTGTCCTCATCTTGCACCTGCCATAGCTTTTGTTATGCTCTAGATCCGCATCTTCTAACAATTTGGGGTCATCCTCTCCCTTACAAGTCAAGTTTAAAGGTCTTTTCTCTCTTAATGAATTAAGAAGAGAAGCAATTCTTTCATAAAGAAGGATGAGAGAAGTAATTCTCTCACTAAGAAAGACGAGAGATGTTATCCTTTGGAAGTGAGGAGAGAAGTGATTTTCTCTTTCTAAGGTCTAAGATGACATAAGATTTTGTGTGGAAGTCAATCTTAAGGTTGAGACCCAAGGTAATCTAATGAAATATCCTTATCTATGGCTCAAGGTGGTTGCATGGACCACAAGTTAAGAATAGAGTTTAAAAAGATTATTTTCTTAAAATAGACATGGTGAATCCATTTTTTAAATATCTTGCAATAGAAATTCGATCTCTAAAATTGGCCCACTAGGGTTATCAAAAACGTTGAGATCTACAACTTTCATTTTGGATGTTTCCATCCGAGCAACGCACAGAGAGATATTCCAAAATTGGTGCTGCAGAGTAGGTCTTGGAACAACCACATCTTGCATGAAGATCAACCTTTTCAATCTTGGCACTCAAGTCTATCTCTAAGAAGAGAAGCTCTTGGAACCTATAAAAGGGAGACTCTCCTTGGGTGTGGAGGAGGTGAAGGAAGCATCACTTTGCATTCATGCAAGAGGACAAGAGAAGGCGGTTTGAGTCTCACAAAATGCTGCGGAAGATCTGCTAAAATCAAGCACTAAGAAGAGAGCCCTATACATATTGTGTAGGAGAGAACAAGAGAAATCAAGAAGATCAAAAGAGCCAACTTTCGAGTTATGCAAGTTCTCACCGGTTGTATACCATGCAAGGATCTGTGTAATTTCAAGCTCGCCAACCCTCGAGTTGTGCAAGTGTTTCAGAAGCTCTGCTGAAATCAAGCTCCAATTGCAAGAGAAAATCCCTACACATTGTGTATAGGAGAGGAGAGACTCAAGAAGGATCAAAAGGTGCCAACTTCCAAGTTATGCAAGTGTTAGCCGATTGTATACCGTGCAAGGAACGGTGATCTTATTCTCCAAAGATCTACAAGTTAAGAACTGGTTTATGTGTAATAGAGGAGTTTTCTCCTTGTCAATAATATAACTCCACAAGAGGGGGGGACGACTAGCCCAACTTCTAGTCCCTAGTGTGTTGTCAATCTATCTGTCTCTATCTCTATCTTTCTCTCTACATCTTTATTTTCTCTCATTTGTTCTCTCTCTGCTCCAATATAATATTCACCATATATCTTTTTATTATATAAGAAGGTCAAGTGTATTTTTGGAATCTTATAACATGATGTATACTGAGTCTTTGTTGGGTTGAAGTGGGCTACTTTTTTGAGTCTATCTATCACCACATATATGATATTCCATCCTTTCTTGGATAAGGGTGGCCCTTCATAAAGTCCATAATAATATGCATATATTTTCCCTCATGGATAGGCAATAGTTGCAATCACCTAGTTGGCTTATTGTCCCTGTTCAATTGGCATAGAACACAACAAGATACAAAGTCTTTGACATTCGTAGCGGAGCCACGGAGCTCTACCACGAGACCTACGGACCGCTTATTGATCAAGCATTTCAAGTTGAGCGGCCATGGCTACCTCTCACATAGCCAACACGCAATGCCTACCTTGTGGGTGTAGTGAGCTTACCTTGATGCTCGATCGAGTTCCCTCCTCTCTGTCACACTCTGGTAGCTCCATGATCCTTGTGGCAAGCTCAAGCAACCTCAATCCCTCTCCGTCAAGCTCCAACCTCCATAGCCGCGCGAGACGAGAGGAGAGAAGAAGAAAAGGGAAGATGAAGAGAGAAGATGGGGAGCTTCTTCTCCACGATCCCTCACTCGCACACACTCACTCCCTCACACTCCCTCAATCCTCACTCAAGCACAAGCGAGAAGGTAAGAAGCAAAAGAAGAAGAAGAAGAAGCTTTAGCCACACTCAAGAATGAGCTTCTCATTCACTTTTGAACTTTATATACATGCCGTACTTTTTGGGCGGTCATCCCCACTTTTTACATGGCCAGCCATTAGCCTAGGCCTTCTTTTCCTATTTCCCACCATTCTAACTTATCCCGTTCCCACTAATGCACAAAATTGGCACGCGAGTGAGCCCAACGCTCTTTTTACAAGGATTCGTGAGCACCTTCATATTTAATGGTGCGCTTTTACTCTTTTCTTTTCTCGAGGCGACACCGTCGTTCAAATTTTTAGAGTCTGACCTCCCTCCAGGACACCTTTTCCTTTCTTTTTCCTGTGCCTTCTTGGTTGTCTCCTTCTTCGATTTCTCTCGCACTTTTGCTCCATTTTTCGTTCCTCTGTGTTGCGGTAAACATTACCCCCTCCTAGCGGAGTGCCAGTCCCATGGCACCGGGGTGGGGAGCAGCAGGGTAGTTGGGATTGGTGCTAAGTGGAACTGGTGGGTAGATGACCACTTTCGAAAAGGCGGCACTGCGATGAGAGATGGTGGGGTGTTGGTTCCTGGTGATCTGGAGAAGTTTTGGCTCTTTGATTTGCATAAAGATGCTCGGCCTTGTTTACACAGTTGGAATTTGTCGTTGGCAATGACTGCCAAAACTGGGGCTTCGTTATCAGTTGAGAACACATGGTGCCAAGATGTAGCCAATGGCGGCTCGACTGAGTTACGAATAGCCTGCAAGAGAAAGTTGTGCACTCCCTAAGGGGGTATCTGTCTCACGGTGAGGTGTAAGTGCATGTGCAGTGGAACTGGGAGGTGGGTCTAACCTTGGGCAAGCCCTTGGTAATGTCTTACACTTGAGGACATAGTTCATGCGTTGTTGGAGGTGTAGTGCAATGCAGAGCTTAGGGTGACAGGTCTCAAAGTCCTGCCCTTGATGTGCCCTAAGCGTGGAGTGGGGAGAGGGGCTAGGTCTGAAAGTCCTGCCCTTGATGTGCCCTAAGCGTGTACTGGGGAGAGGGGCTAGGGGTGATCCCTAGGTGCCATGAGCAAAGTGTGTGCTTCTCTCTCTCTCTCTTTTTTTGAAAGGCATTTGGCTAGTGCCGATCACCGTCAGTGGCAGCGCAGGGAGGTCACAGGCATTGGGATAGAAAGGCACAGCTCTGGAGATATTCTTTAATTGCAGCGCGGGCCTTCAGAGGGGTGGATGACAAAAAGGGGTGGTTACATCTTATGAATCGGGTGTCATTCATGTTTTCGAAGAGCTCCAAGCAAAAGGAGGGGAGGAGGGATGCCCTCATCATTAACCAAGTCATGGCTTTACTGTTGATGCCTAGATTGATGTCAAAATAGAGAGGGGGAAGGTGAGATTCTTCAGCGGTAGGCTTTTGTAGTAATAGGAATTTGAGTAACCTAAGATAGTTGCAGGTGGTTAGGAAGGCAGGATCCAGGCAGGAGAAGAAGTCCGCGAGGAAGCAGGTGATGGATGGAAGAATATCCTGCTGTCTAAAGACTAAGCATTCCTCGGGAGTTTGGGCATTTACATTGTATATTTTAGGGAAGTCAAAATCCCCGTGAAGGGCACGGTCATAGTCCACTCCATGCCGGCGGGGGTAGGGCATGTGGGAGGGATCATTTTGCTCCTCGGGGAGTGAGCTGCAGAAGGCGGTCTAGGCATCAAAATTGGTGTCCCAAATCCTCCGCCGCCACTTTGGCTGCACCTCATAGCCTTGGACGGATTTGGAAATCCGGTTCACCTTGTCTTGCCAGTAGTCTGCAGGCTCCTACCTCCACCGGGTCATAATTAGGCTCCTTTCTTCCACTCAACGGTTCGCTAGGTCATTGGCTAGCTCCTTGGTTTTGAATAGGATACTGAGCGCAACAATGCCATGTCCAACGAGCGCAGGTAGGAGAAGGACATCTCAAAAGGCCTTGTCTGAAACTCCTGGTCATGCCAGATGACCAATTCCTACAGCCAATCAATGGGGTTGAAGTCCCTTCGTAGTGGTACTAGCTCGTCAGAGAATTGTCTTGGCAGTGACCAGGCTCTGCGTTGTGTATCCTCTGCCAACTCCTGTCTCCTTGTGGCTGCCACAATGTCTCCAGCATGTGTGCCTCTTCAGTGTCGTCTGGTGGGAGGTCGGGTAGAGGGGGACTGGGCGCTTTCTGAAGTCCTTCATTGGCCTCTTAGTCCCAATCCGAGCATTCCTCGGTATCTTGTTCAGTCACGGCTGGGATTGTTTGCGATGGTGGTGCGGGCGGCTCCTTTTCTTCGAATCCCAGGTCCTTGAGCTCAATAGTGGAGAGGCCGACATTGCACACGTAGCTGAATTGTTGTTCCTTGGTGAGTCCCATGCTGGCGGGGAGTGTCAAGATTGTGGGAGAGAAGAAAGGAGTCTCACTTGTAGCTTTCTTGCTTGCACAATGGGGGAATATACACAAAGGTGGAGGCTGAAAACAGTTTTCCTCTTCTTAGTTGTGTAAGCCAAAAAGAAGTCTCATACAAAGAAATAGAAGAACCCTATATATATGGGTCTCAAACCAAACTCAACTAAATAAGGTGGCATACTAACTGAGCCACGAACTAGAGTAGATAAGGATAGCTATCATGTAGCTATTATTCATGGACGGTGTACCAACCGCATCTGCAACTGACAAGTCGGTGACATAAATACACAACGGTCACCCTGGTGTATCACGAGTGGAGCTCGATATCTCAACACTCCCTCTCGAGCTCAATCCCAATTCCTGCACACCAAGCAGGTCTTTGAACTTGCGCAGCTTCTCTGCGCCCAATGCCTTCGTGAATATGTCAGCTACTTGATCCTCTGTGCTGACATAAACTAGATCAATAAGACCTAGTAAAACCCTCTCCCGCACATAGTGATAATGCACCTCAATTTGCTTTGTTCTAGCATGATAGACTGGGTTATTTTCCAAATGTATACTACTCTTGTTGTCACAATAAATGACAACTGGCCCATCTATAGACTGATGCATATCATAAAGTAGCTTATGCAACCAAGGTACCTCACATGCAGCCATTGCTGCACCCCTGTACTCAGCCTCTGTGCTCGACAAGGCAACTATAGGCTGTTTCTTGCTGCTCCAAGTGGCTGCAGCACTCCCAAAAGAGAACACATACCCACTGGTAGTTCGTCTATCACAAATACTACCAGCCCAATCAGCATCAGTGTATCCATGCAACTGTATCTGAACCCAGTCTCATAAAATAGTCCATACTGCAATGTGGACTTCACATATCTGAGTATGCGTCTAGCCGCATCCAAATGCGATTTCCTTGGAGCCTGCATAAACTGACTTACCAATCCAACAGCATAGCTCAAATCTGGCCTGGTAATAGTCATATAAATCAAGCTTCCTACTATGCGTCTGTACATAGTAGGGTCTTCTAGAAGGTCACCTGCATCTACGTTCAGCTTCACATTCTGCTCCAAAGGAACTGAAATAGGCTTACAGCCTGTCATCCCATATTTGGACAGCATGTCCAATCCATACTGCCTCTGCAAGAGCTGTATCCCACTTGGTGATCTAATCACCTCAATGCCCAAGAAATAACGCAGCTCTCCCAAATCCTTCATCTCAAACTTCTGCTTCAATAGCATTTTCACATGAAGGATATCTTCATCACTGTCACCTGTCATAATCAAATCATCAACATAAATGACAAGTAGCATAATACCTTTCTCTGTTTTTCTCACATAAAGTGAGAAATCTGCCTTGGAAATCTGAAAGCCAATAGTGACAAGATACTGTCCTATCTTGTCAGACCATGCTCTAGGTGCTTGCTTCAAGCCATACAAGGCTTTCTTCAACCTGCAAACAAACTCAGGATGAACAGCATGCACATAACCTGGTGGCTGCTCCATATAGACCTCTTCTTGCAAATCACCATGCAAGAAGGCATTCTTTACATCCATCTGATGTAAAGACCATCCCTTTGATGCAGCCATAGCAATGACTGCTCTTACGGTTGCCATCCTTGCAACCGGACTGAATGTTTCTTCATAGTCAATGCCATATGTTTGTGCATACCCCTTGACTACTAATCTTGCCTTGTATCTGTTCACAGAACCATCTGCATTGTGCTTCACCTTATAAACCCACTTACAGCTAATTGCATTCTTACCTTTAGGCAAAGGTACCAATTCCCATGTAGCATTTGCTTCCAAGGCATCCATTTCTTCATCCATGGCTTTCTCCCATTTTTCTTTTCCCATGGCTTGCTCAAAAGAAGTGGGTTCTGGTTCCTGTATCACTTTGACCATATATGCATAGTGAATGGCTATAAATCCATCATATTTCAGCCTATCCACAGGATACCTAGCTCTCGTAGACCTGCGCAAAATAGGTTCACTCCCAGGTGCTCTCAAAACATCCCTGGTCTTCCTTACTCTAGGTGTAACAATAGAAGGAGTACCCAACTCATCATCAATGCTCTGTTCTGAGCCACTGGATTTACCATCCACATAAGAGTGACCTGCATTCACATCAAACATGGGCTGATCAACCTTCTCTTTTCCTTTTCGTGATACCTGCATACCACTATCTGCATTGCTTTGAGAAGATTCTCCTGATCTCAATCTGCCTGTCCATGGCGAAGAATGTGAACCACTGCTAGAGGACGCTCCAAGTCCACTAATATTTTGTGACTGCTGCTGTGAATTCTGTGCAGCATTACCATTTTGTGCATCTACATCATCAATCACATTTACTGGTTTATACCAGCTACTCATCTCATCCAAAACAACATCTCTGCTCACTGTAAACTTACGAGTAGAAGGGTTATAGCATCTATACCCTTTTTGCTGCAGAGAGTAACCAATAAAGATGCACTTCTCAGCTTTTGGATCCAACTTGGATCTCAACTCATCTGGCACATGTACATAGGCAATGTAACAAAAAAATTTCAAATGAGAAATATCTGGTTTCCTACCAGTATACCTCTCCTTTGGAGTCATCCCATGTATTGCTGCAGTGGGAGTCCTGTTCATTATGTAGACTGCTGTAGCAACTGCCTCAGCCTAATAAAAATCTGGCAGGTCTTTTTCATTGAGCATGGCACGAGATACCTCTCCAATATGCCTGTTTTTCCTTTCTGCAATTCCATTTTGTTGTGGGGTATGACTATATGAATATTGCTGCTTTATGCCATGCTCCTGCTTCAAGCCATACAAGGCTTTCTTCAACCTGCAAACAAACTCAGGATGAACAGCATGCACATAACCTGGTGGCTGCTCCATATAGACCTCTTCTTGCAAATCACCATGCAAGAAGGCATTCTTTACATCCATCTGATGTAAAGACCATCCCTTTGATGCAGCCATAGCAATGACTGCTCTTACGGTTGCCATCCTTGCAACCGGACTGAATGTTTCTTTATAGTCAATGCCATATGTTTGTGCATATCCCTTGACTACTAATCTTGCCTTGTATCTGTTCACAGAACCATCTGCATTGTGCTTCACCTTATAAACCCACTTACAGCTAATTGCATTCTTACCTTTAGGCAAAGGTACCAATTCCCATGTAGCATTTGCTTCCAAGGCATCCATTTCTTCATCCATGGCTTTCTCCCATTTTTCTTTTCCCATGGCTTGCTCAAAAGAAGTGGGTTCTGGTTCCTGTATCACTTTGACCATATATGCATAGTGAATGGCTATAAATCCATCATATTTCAGCCTATCCACAGGATACCTAGCTCTCGTAGACCTGCGCAAAATAGGTTCACTCCCAGGTGCTCTCAAAACATCCCTGGTCTTCCTTACTCCAAGTGTAACAATAGAAGGAGTACCCAACTCATCATCAATGCTCTGTTCTGAGCCACTGGATTCACCATCCACATAAGAGTGACCTGCATTCACATCAAACATGGGCTGATCAACCTTCTCTTTTCCTTTTCGTGATACCTGCATACCACTATCTGCATTGCTTTGAGAAGATTCTCTTGATCTCAATCTGCCTGTGATGGCGAAGAATGTGAACCACTGTTAGAGGACGCTCCAGGTCCACTAATATTTTGTGACTGTTGCTGTGAATTCTGTGCAGCATTACCATTTTGTGCATCTACATCATCAATCACATTTACTGGTTTATACCAGCTACTCATCTCATCAAAAACAACATCTCTGCTCACTGTAAACTTACGAGTAGAAGGGTTATAGCATCTATACCCTTTTTGCTGCAGAGAGTAACCAATAAAGATGCACTTCTCAGCTTTTGGATCCAACTTGGATCTCAACTCATCTGGCACATGTACATAGGCAATGCAACCAAAAATTTTCAAATGAGAAATATCTGGTTTCCTACCAGTATACCTCTCCTTTGGAGTCATCCCATGTATTGCTGCAGTGGGAGTCCTGTTCATTATGTAGACTGCTGTAGCAACTGCCTCAGCCTAATAAAAATCTGGCAGGTCTTTTTCATTGAGCATGGCACGAGATACCTCTCCAATATGCCTGTTTTTTCTTTCTGCAATTCCATTTTGTTGTGGGGTATGACTACATGAATATTGCTGCTTTATGCCATACTCCTACAAGAACCTTGCAAACTCATTTGAGAGGTACTCTCCCCCTCCATCTGACCTTAGGCATTTTATTTGCAGGCCCGTTTCTTTTTCAACCATAGCTTTAAGAGTTTTGAAATGCCCAAAAACTTCACTTTTCTTTTTCATAAAATATACCCAAACTTTTCTACTATAGTCATCAATAAAAGTGACAAAATAATGACAGCCTCCAAGAGATGCAGCTTTAGTAGTCCACACATCAGAGTGGATTAATTCCAATGGCTTCTCACTCTCTTGAACATGTCTAGGAAATGGTTTCCTTGCCTGTTTTCCAAATTGGCAGGCTTCACATACCTTATGCATTTCTGCAGCCTTGAATTTAGGCAATCCTGCAACAATATTTTGGGCCTGCATTGATTTAAGTCGCTGTACATTAACATGACCAATGCGTTTATGCCAGATATCAATATCTGCAACTACACCGGTCCCATGTGCAAACATTGCTGCACTCAATTCAGACATGTCTGCATCCAACGTAAACATTCTGCCCTTCTTCTTTCCTTTTGCTATCAAGCGACCTTTATTTTTCATATCCTCAACAAAGCATCCATGAGGATTAAATCTGACCTGCAAGCCCTGCTCAACCATTTGACCAACAGAACCAGATTCTTAGTGATATTCGGGACATGAAATACATCGGACAGGTATTTCCTTTTCCCATCCTGCATAGACAAAGGAATTTTTCCAATCTGCACAATAGGATGTGCAGTATCATCACCAGTCTCCACAAATCCTGGTTTTTCCATTTTCCTTGCATCCTCCATCCATTCTGCATGACCTGTCATGTGGTTTGATGCACGTGAGTCAACATACCATACATCGTTGCTTTCTTCTACACTTGTCACAGAATTATTCATGTGCTGCACCATAAACAAATGCTCATTTCTGTCATCACCCTGTCTACTAGAAGATGCATAATTCCCTTGTTGCAGTTTTCCATTCATGATGTCATTTTGCTTTTTATAGCAGTCTTTAGCCATATGGCCCATTTTATCACAGTAGTAGCATTCAACATTACTGTTTGCATTTTGGCCTCTTTGCCATCCACCACGACCTCTTTCGCTCCCCCTGCCTCTAGAGTTATCACGTCCTCCTCCATAGGACTGGTTTTCTTGAGTTTGCTGCATATTCTGATTTCTACCACGGCCTCCAAATCGGCCTCCTCTACCTCTGCCTCTACCTCTTCCAGCATTTGAGTAGAAGACAGCTTCCTTTGAAGTTCCTCCTGAAGAAGATGCACCACCATTTCTCTGCTCCTCAGAAATTAGAAGAGCAATCAACTCCTCAAAATCAGGAAATCTTTCACGAACTGAAATGGATGTCCGAAACTGTGCATAATCCTTTCCTAAACCATTCAAGGTCACAGAAACTAAATCATCATCTTCCACTGGCGACCCAATGGAAGCAAGTGCATCTGCAATCTTCTTCACCTTTATGTGGTAGTTGTTGATGATTATATTTTCTCTTTGCACATTGTGCAACTCTTGCTTGAGCTGCATTTTCCTGGCTTGCGTATTTGTGCTATACATTTTTGACAAAGTATCCCATGCCTCCTTTGGCGTACTTGCATCTTGAATATGCACAATCATAGAGTCTAAAATGCTGATAGATAGCCAGTACATAACTTTCCTGGCTCTCTCATGCCATGCTTTAAATGCCTGCATTTGCTGTTGATTGGGAACATCAGGAAGAACTGGTTCTTCTTCATTTCCTGCAACAAATTCCCAATATCCTTTTCCCATAAGGAAATTCGTCATTCTAAACTTCCATGCTTGGAAGTTGTTCTTGTCAAGCTTTTCAGTGACAATCTGTGAGAGAGAATCAGACGCCATTACAGAACACTGCAAAAAATTCTGTCACTGCAAAGAACACAGCTTCAGCCTCACAAGGGCTAATTTGCAAAACTGACGAAAGTGGTATTTGACCACACAGTCACTTCCTAGTGACGATTTTTCATCAACAAGCAACAAGGATGATTTTGTAACTCCCAATGTCTCTGGCATAGGCATACGATGCAATTTCTACAGTAACTTTTCACCGACCTGTAGAACAGTGGCTGCACAGCATAAAACTGGGCCTTTTCCTGAGTGCGTGCAGAAAACTTCCGCCTCCAAAACAGGCCCCGAAATGGCCTCAAATCAAAAAAACAGGGTTGCCAAGGGCTAAAGCCCTTGCCCGCAGCATATACTGCCCTCTTGCTTCACCGCGAAGAGCGTCTCAACTTGAGATAATGCACTCTTGCAATTTCCAGCTGTGCTACCTGCAGAGATCTGCTCCCAAAACAGAAAATGAAAGCAACACTGCTCCTCTTACCAGAACACCGCGAGCTTGGCTTGCTTTCTTGAGCTCCTTACCACGAACAAGGCTCTGATACCATGTCAAGATTGTGAGAGAGAAGAAAGGAGTCTCACTTATAGCTTTCTTGCTTGCACAATGGGGGAATACACACAAAGGTGGAGGCTGAAAACAGTTTTCCTCTTCTTAGTTGTGTAAGGCAAAAAGAAGTCTCATACAAAGAAATAGAAGAACCCTATATATATGGGTCTCAAACCAAACTCAACTAACTAAGGTGGCATACTAACTGAGCCACGAACTAGAGTAGATAAGGATAGCTGTCATGTAGCTATTATTCATGGACGGTGTACCAACCGCATCTGCAACTGACAAGTCGGTGACATAAATATACAATGGTCACCCTGGCGTATCACGAGTGGAGCTCGATATCTCAACAGGGAGCTCCCATTCCTGAAGTCCATACCTTAGCACCTGGATAGTCAATTCCAGTTTTCTTCTCACCCTCTCCATTGAATCATTGCCATGTGATTGTGTGACATGGAGCATGGTGCTGAGGAAGGCTTGCCTTTGGGTGTGGGTGCATACATTGGCTACTTCAGCTCTAGATTGGGCAAGCACTCTCTCGCACTCTACCACCGCCAAGATTTCCGTTAATTGCATGATTCTGTCAAAGTTATTTGCTTCCCAAGCGTTGGCCTTTTCATCCATCTTTTGTCTTTCCTCTTCCATCGCACTCACCAGTGTGGTCATCATCTATTGTTGTTCGTTCGTTAAAGCCCAGAGTTTATGCCACTCCCTGCACTTTCGAGCCAGCTGCGCTTCGGCAATTTCCTTCACTTGAGTTGCGATGCTGAATGTATGCTTTGCCTCATTAATTCATTCTGACCTCTCTTGTGCCAGCTGCTCATGGCTCTAGAATTTTTCAAGGTACATTCTTCGTTGCATGAAAGCCATGGCCATGAGGGCCTCAGTGTCTTCATTGGCAGCTTCCAACGCCCCCTGCAGCCTTTGTACCTCCTGTTGTTGTTCTTGCACTTTCGTTGCGAGGGTTGTGGACTGGCCCTATGCCAGGAATTCTATCTCTCTTTCTAGCCTATTTTGCTCCTCAAGCTCATACTGAAGCTTTGCCATGGTGTCCCCCTGCCCCTCGCTTGGTTCACCTTCTTGAGTTGCCAATAGGCCGTACCCCTCTAGTCTGGCCGTTCTTTGCTCTAGGTCGGCATACTGCTGTACCAGCAACTTTAAACTCCGTTGCTCAGCCAGTAGGTTCTGTTCTTCATCCTCTAGCCTCTATTGTAGGCGGTTCTCATTGTCCTAGGCCTCCTTCCTCTTTGCCTCCAACTGGTCTTGTAACGCTTTGACCTCCCTTCATTGGTTAGCCTCTTGCTTTGAAACTTCGAGCTTTAGGGCCGCCGAGGTTTCCCTTTCTTTCTCCAGGTCTAGTATGGCCACCTTCTTTTCCTCCTTTGCCGCTTCTAGCTGCGTTAAGAGCTCGGCCACATAGGCATCGTAGTCTGCTCACGATGATAGGGGGATGGGGGCTGTGGTGGTAGATGCTTCGAGTTTCTGCCGTTTAGGGTCTTTCATGGATTCAGCATCAACGGTGGCAGGTCTTTTCGTGCCGAGTTTTGGGACAATCGCCGCCACCTTACTGACGAGCATCTGCATCATGCTCATCAGTTGGTGTCCGGAGAAGGTGCGCGCTGTGGGGCATTTGGGGTGTCTGTTGACGTCGGCACAAAGGAGGAAGGCAGGGGATGTAGCGGTAACTTTCCCTTGCCTGCGGTCATCGGGGCTGCCCTCGTGCTGCCACTCGCTTCGGCTTCATGGTGAGGACCATAGGGGTTGATTTCTCCCGGTCTGTGAGCTTCTTCAACAGACCTACGGCGAGTGGCCTCAGCCAACTCGGCCAGTTCCTTCATGCTCAGTTCGTAGGCTTCCTCTTCTGCCCTTCTCTGCCATTCCTCTTCTGCCCTTTTTGACTCCTCTTTAACTCTTGCGAGTTCTTCCTTCTCCTCCTTCTACAATTGTTCTTCCAACCCACATGACTCTTCTCGAGCCCCCTTCACCTCGGCTCACTCCCTTTTGCTCAATGTCTTCGCCCTCTTTTGGCCCTTGTTGTCCTTCGTTTGTGTTTGAGGCCTCGCCTTTTGCGGGGGTGGTACTTCAGGGTCCCCTACATCTCTAGCTGTCCTTTCACTTGAGACTTCCTCCTCTCGACGTGGTGAGTCTTGGTGCTCAATCTGCTCTCCTTTCATGCCAGCACCCTTGATGGCCTCGTCAGTGATTGCTGTAACTATGCCTCCGTACCTAATCATGGAGGCCTTGATGGCAGGTTTTTTCCTCGTGGATCGTTCAGTGGAAGCTGGGGAGTCCCCACTAGCTAGCATTGCGGCTGGAGCTAGAAGGGCGGCAGAACTCTTTATAGTCTTCTGGACGAAACCGTTCCAGTCCACCTCCTCTGGGGCCCCTGCCGCAATGCTTTCCAATAGTGGTGCGCTAATCCTGTAATGGATCATTTTAGCCTGCATCTTTGTTGTCGGATCTGGAATGTCGGCTAGACTAATTCCATCGACTGTGTGTACATCTTCCTTTTTGACTCCCAGCATGGCGTATACGTCCCTTTTTGGGCGTCTTTCCTTTTTGGGCACGACTTCCAGGGCTCTTTCAACAGTGTCAAGGGGCACCTGTACCCGTCTTTCTTGATTACCTTCCCTTATCGTGACCATTCTATAGCTTTGTTCTTCATTGAAATTTCTCAAGAACTCTGCACACATGCTATAGTTGATAGCCTACTCGACTTTCTCTACATACTTCTGGAGGCTGCATTTATTCACTAGCTCTCTTACGACCGGCTCCTCCAAGATAGCCTCATCCAGGTTCATGGTATGCTTGAAAGTAAATTGGCCGAAGCCCCGTGTTTTGATGCTGATTCCATATTTCGTCATTTCTGCTTCCGTAAATGGAAGTCTGCCTTGTCCTGCCATGGTATGTGCCTATCATTACCCCAGTCAACGTCAGAGTTATAATTTGCTTCATTCCTAGCATATACCAAGAAAAACATGTGTGCCAGTTTACTAGGCAGACTTAAGGAGATGAAACTTTTTTAGAAACAATTAACAACCAACATCTTTTCCTTTTTGCTTCCTTTCCTCTTTTGAATTTAGTAGAGCATTGTTAGCCTTCACCCTTTTGTTACCTCACTCGGTCAGTCCCTTGATCGTCACTGGCTCTTCTTCCCTCTTTTCTAAGTAGCACAAGGGAGGGAAGGCTTGCATGGGCTGTGTGGGATGGGCTACTTGGCCATAAGCTAGGTATACAGGTTAGGGTTGTATTCAAACTAGGCATGGCGATCAAGTTTGCTTGGTTGCAGAGGGAAGCTTGAGTGATGTAGGTTAAGACGTCATGGAATATGTCTCCCGAGTTGAGGCGACTAGCAATGTGCAACTCCTCCTCTATGAGGAATTGGTCGATGTACGGGTGGGCCAATAGCTGATCATCTAAGTGTAAGTTGCATGTAATGGCTAGAACTCTGAATGAAAGAGGTGCCACGTACGTAGGGTCGCATTCAATTGCTTTGATTGCCTTCCGTTGCTCAGCATTAGTCATGATCCTGTGGCCTTTTTTCTCCCATTGGAGTCGTAAGGTGTACCACAGTTGCAGAAATGGAGAAGCAGAGCTGGCAAGATGCACAAGCTCCTCCAGTTCACGTTCCGAGCAGGCTTGCGGTATGAGGTGACTAGTCGTCTGAGAACAGCCTGTTCCTTCGAGATCTCTCCATTAGCGATTAGCTCAGCTGCAATTTTGGGAAACTTGACGGTCATGAACTCGTAGTCCTCCCAAGTGCATGGCAACGAGCAAACATCAGACGCGAGGGGTTCGTCAAGAAGTCCTAGGTCAAGTCTCTCGTAGCTTCTAGCGAATGTAGTGAAGGTGTCGTCCAACTCCTTGATGCACATCACTACGTCATTCCCGGAGGTCTCAGCGAGATCCTTGGCCCTGACAGGAAGGATCGTCTTTTGTACGAAGGTTTCAAACTCGCTAGTGGCGATGGAGTAGTTGGGCTGGACAGTAGTGACTCCCTTGTAGGGGTCGTTAATGGAATTGTGCACTTTGGATCATTTGGAAACGCTGCGGTGAGCTCCCGTGTCCTAGGGATGTGCTGCGATTCATTTGAGCGGGCATGGGGGTGTGCACCTTGTCTGATCTGGATGGTGCTGGATCATCCAGTTTGGGGCACTGAAGGTGCTGGGTGGCCTCAACCATCACCGTTGTTGGTTTGACGTTTCATGCACCTTGTGCTTTGCCTGTGCAATCTGTCCAGCTAGAGTAGGACTGTGCCCAAAGTTGACTCTTTCAGGTGCCTGACCTTAGGCATCTATATCCAGGGGTTGCCCTCATAGTATCCCTGTGCTCACAGGAGGTCTTTCGGCATCCATCGTGGCGTGGTGGTGCACCCATGTCGATGGCGCTTGGGTTGCCTGTTAGGCCACGACCAATAATTTTTGCATTTAGGCACGTGTTTTTGTGGTCTAGCAGGGGGCAGCACTCGCCGTTTCGGCACCCATATGTGCATGGGCTCCCCAGCCATGTGGATGGCATGGGTGGGTTTGCCTCTGGTAGTTGGGATACAAGGTAAGGCATCCCTACCCTTTTCCTTAGGCTTGGCTGCGGGGATCTCCATCGGTGGCTCTGCAGTTGTAGAAGGCGCAAGATGGCCCTTGGCTGAAAGGAGTTACTATACGCACACTGCCCATGGTCAAGTGAATGCAATCTAGGTTGTAGTCCACATTGCAGCTTGTCTGCTTTTTGAACGTGTGTCCTAGTAGTGATTTATCACCGGCCCCTTTAGTATTTGATAACACATAAAAGATAACTGGGATACTCCCAGCCTCGACAGAGACAGCCAATTGGCACTTCCCTAAGAGAGGGTAAGTGTTGCAGCACGTCAGCTGATTAAGAGACTGGGACAATAAGTTGATGGCTGCCTTGTGGGCTTATCGGACAGCCTATAAGATGGCTGTCGGGCAAACACCCTTTAGGCCGACCTATGGGACGGGGGCCATTCTACCTCTAGAATTTTTTGTCCCTAGCTTGAGAATAGCAGTGCAGGAGCATTGGGAGGGGAGAGAGGCTTGGACTAACCGCTTAGAGGAACTAGAGCATCTCACAGAAACTCGACTGTTAGCCACCCATGGTCTAATCTGCGAAAAGGCACATTGTTGAGATATCGAGCTCCACTCATGATATGCCAGGGTGACCGTTGTGCATTTATGTCACCGACGTGTCAGTTGCAGATGCGATTGGTACACCGCCCATGAATAATAGCTACATGACAGCTATCCTTATCTACTCTAGTTCATGGCTCAGTTAGTATGCCACCTTAGTTAGTTGAGTTTGGTTTGATACCCATATATAGGGTTCTTCTATTTCTTTGTATGTGTGTTCTTTTTGGCTTACATAACTAAGAAGAGGAAAATTGTTTTCAGCCTCCACCCTTGTGTGTATTCCCCCATTGTGCAAGCAAGAAAGCTACAAGTGAGACTCCTTTCTTCTCTCCCACAATCTTGACATGGTATCAGAGCCTTGTTCGTGGTAAGGAGCTCAAGAAAGCAAACCAAGCTCGCGATGGTCTGGTAAGAGGAGCAGTGTTGCTTTCATTTTCTGTTTTGGGAGTAAATCTCTGCAAGCAGCACAGCCGGAAATTGCAAGAGTGCATTGTCTCAGGTTGAGACGCCCTTCGCGGTGAAGCAAGAAGGCAGTATATGTTGCGGGCAAGGGCTTTAGCCTTCGGCGACCTTGTTTTTTTTATTTGAGGCCGTTTCGGGGCCTATTTTGGAGGCGGAAGTTTTCTATACACACTCAGGAAAAGGCCCAGTTTTATGCTGTGCAACCACTATTCTACAGGTCGGTGAAAAGTTACCACAGAAATTGCATCGTATGCTTGTGTGCAGAGACATTGGGAGTTACACAATCATCCTTGGTTCCTGTTTATGCAAAATCGTCACTAGGAAGTGACTGTGTGGTCAAATACCACTTTCGCCAGTTTTGCAGATTTGCCCTTGTGAGGGTGAAGCTGTGTTTTCTGCAGTGACAGAATTTTTTGCAGTGTTCTGTAATGGCGTCTGATTCTCTTTCATAGATTGTCACTGAAAAGCTTGATAAGAACAACTTCTAAGCATGGAAGTTTAGAATGATGAATTTCCTTATGGGAAAAGGATATTGGGAATTTGTTGTAGGAAATGAAGAAGAACCAGTTCTTCCTGATGTTCCCAATCAACAGCAAATGCAGGCATTCAAAGCATGGCATGAGAGAGCCAGGAAAGTTATGTACTGGCTGTCTATCAGTATTTCAGACTCTATGATTGTGCATATTCAGGATGCAAGTACGCCAAAGGAGGCATGGGATACTTTGTCAAAAATGTATAGCACAAATACGCAAGCCAGGAAAATGCAACTCAAGCAAGAGTTGCATAATGTGCAAAGAGAAAGTATGAGCATCAATGACTACCACATGAAGGTGAAGAAGATTGCAGATGCACTTGCTTCCATTGGGTCGCTAGTGGAAGATGATTATTTAGTTTCTGTGACCTTGAATGGTCTAGGAAAGGATTATGCATAGTTTCGGACATCCATTTTAGTTCGCCAAAGATTTCCTGATTTTGAGGAGTTGATTGCTCTTCTAATTTCTGAGGAGCAAAGAAATGGTGGTGCATCTTCTTCAGGAGGAACTTCAAAAGAAACTGTCTTCTACTCGAATGCTGGAAGAGGTAGAGGCAGAGGTAGAGGAGGCCGATTTGGAGGCCGTGGTAGAAATCAGAATATACAGCAAACTCAAGAAAACCAGTCCTATGGAGGAGGACGTGGTAACTCTAGAGACAGGGGGAGCCAAAGAGGTCATGGTGGATGGCAAAGAGGCCAAAATGCAAACAGTAATGTTGAATGCTACTACTATGGTAAAATGGGTCATATGGCTAAAGATTGCTATAAAAAGAAGAATGACATCATGGAAAAACCAGGATTTGTGGAGACTGGTGATGATACTGCACATCCTATTGTGCAAATTGGAAAAATTCCTTTGTCTATGCAGGATGGGAAAAAGAAATACCTGTCCGATGTATTTCATGTCCCGAATATCACCAAGAATCTGGTTTCTGTTGGTCAAATGGTTGAGCAGGGCTTGCAGGTCAGATTTAATCCTCATGGATGCTTTGTTGAGGATATGAAAAATAAAGGTCGCTTGATAGCAAAAGGAAAGAAGAAGGACAGAATGTTTACGTTGGATGTAGACATGTCTGAATTGAGTGCAGCAATGTTTGCACATGGGACTCGTGTAGTTGCAGATATTGATATCTAGCATAAACGCATTGGTCATGTTAATGTACAGCAACTTAAATCAATGCAGGCCCAAAATATTGTTGCAGGATTGCCTAAATTCAAGGTTGCAGAAATGCATAAGGTATGTGAAGCCTGTCAATTTGGAAAGCAGGCAAGGAAACCATTTCCTAGACATGTTCAAGAGAGTAAGAAGCCATTGGAATTAATCCACTCTGATGTGTGGACTACTAAAGCTGCATCTCTTGGAGGCTGTCATTATTTTATCACTTTTATTGATGACTATAGCAGAAAAGTTTGGGTATATTTTATGAAAAAGAAAAGTGAAGTTTTTGGGCATTTCAAAACTCTTAAAGCTATGGTTGAAAAAGAAACAGGCCTGCAAATAAAATGCCTAAGGTCACATGGAGGGGGAGAGTACCTCTCAAATGAGTTTGCAAGGTTCTTGTAGGAGCATGGCATAAAGCAGCAATATTCATATAGTCATACCCCACAACAAAATGGAATTGCAGAAAGGAAAAACAGGCATATTGGAGAGGTATCTCGTGCCATGCTCAATGAAAAAGACCTACCGGCTGAAGCAGTTGCTACAGCAGTCTATATAATGAACAGGACTCCCACTGCAGCAATACATGGGATGACTCCAGAGGAGAGGTATACTGGTAGGAAACCCTTAACCTTAATTTAATACAAGTGCGCACTCTAAACTCATAAACGTCCATTAATTTAAATATGTATTTTGTGGAATCACCCGCTATGGAATCACCCACTTGCACATTAAATTAATGAGACGTCCGAAAAGGACAGGCGTCCCCATCGACTTTTCGCACAAGGAATCCACCTTGTGTATGAGCCCCGGTAAATAAAAATAATTTTATAGAATCCACTGCAAAACCTCACAGAATCCACCGTGGAATATGCCTCCTAACATCAAAGGTAGCTTAAACATCCCTATGACTAGCCCATAAGCTCGACATAAGGAGGATCTTGACATACAGATCAACAAATGCATATTTTTACACCCGACATAAGGAGGATCTTGGCATATGAATTGACAAAAGGACTCAGCCTTAAAGGAATAAATCAATGAACTTGTTGTCAATCTGGTGGTCTTCCATCAAAAAATCTCATTTGAAAAGGAGGAAACAATCATGAAAATTTTAGTATCAATCAAGTTTGGACCTTTCAAAATCATACATGTAACATCCAGGTTGGAGACAATGGTGTTGTTTAAGTGGTCAACGCTGATTTATTTATTTGACAAAGCACATGGTGGAGCAATGTATATGCTTGGTACATTAGGTGAGCTTACCAAAGTGTCAGGCTTGTTTCTCCTAGAGAAAGAGTTGAAGGGAAAGCATGCCATTTTTGAAAGAACTCCCTTTTGTATTTGAAGCCCCTTCTCTTCATTGTCAAAAAAGCCAAGGAATGAATAAGACTCCTTACTTTCATATTGCAATATTTTCCCTCTGTATTTGTCATTGCTATTAGCTATTACATATATTTTTCTTGATGGATACAAGATGTTTGGCTTTATTTCAATAAATGGGAATTCATTAATCCAAAATGTAGTTTGCATATATGTTATGATACAAAAATTAAGTACATATCACATAAGATAAAATATTTATATACATTCCATTGTCAAAGACTATACAAAAATTTTAGCTTTCCAAGTTATAGCATATATGGAAAGACCTTGCATCACAAATGGCATCACCCTATGGGAAATGTCCCTTGCCATGTTGAAGCCAAATGATGAAGTTCATATGATATGCAAGGTGAGATAGTACCAATGAAGATGCATAACATGGATGTGTATCTCCAACCTTAGTTAAGGAGCTCCATATATTATGTTTGGATACTCCAATAACATATATAAGCTAGCACATTGCCAAGCTAAGAAATAAGTAAATCCAAGGTGTCTTAATATGAACCATGCATGACTCTCTTGGATATGGATAATGATTAAGTACACATTACTCCAGCTCTCTACCATCAAGTAGTTAAGTTCATTTGTGAATAGTCTTGTTGTTCTAAATATTGTATACTAAGCTTGAAGCCATGCAAATCTCGAGCTTCTCAATTACCATGGTTTCTCAATATAAGGGCCAATGCTAAATGCACAAATATGATTACACGTACCTATCACATGTGCAATACCTAAGGCTATAAAGGCATGAGCCAATGGTAGATCCACTCCCCATTTTGGTTCTCTCTGTCTCTCTCTCTCCCCCCCCCCCCCCCAAGGATCAAAGGTTGTCATACAAGTTTTCATATTTTTTACTTGCCATATTGAGATGCCTTATTGATAAACCATCTTCTTGATCTAATGCATAATGTCAAGAACATTGTGAGTCCCTTGTGGGAGCATCTTATAGGATCAATAGTGTTAGTAGCTATTCATGTAGACCTTATGGAGACAAATATCAAGCAATAATTTTGACCACATGAGCATGATAATGGTTGCATTTGTCTACCAAAGTCCCTATGGATTATACTATAGGCTGAGTAATAAATTGTAAAAGAAAGTATCTTAACAAATTTCATGCAAACTTGTCTTATATATAATATCCATGGAGATTTCACGAAGGGGAAACCAGTTAACAGATCAAAGTCTCATGGATTAGAGCAATATGTACTAGATATCTATTCAAAAATATGGGTGCAATGGTTTCAAGACTCAATATTGCTTTGAAGTCTACTCATCCTTCTAATTTTTTTCTTATTCTTGTAGTTACTTTTTCCAATCAAGGTCACATAGTTCTTGATTCCAAATGCCTACTTTGTAAGATATAAACTTGGCCAACTTGTTCAACTTGCAAAAGGAAGTCCATATAGCCTTTATCAAAGCTAGAAAGTTTCAAAAAAATGATGAAGGCAAGTTTAACTCACATTTTAAAAAATGAATATATAAGTAAATTTAGCTAGACATCAAGGATGATGGTGCCTAAAATAATATAATGCACTCCAAATGAATTAATCCATCCCAAATAGTTTTAGCATATTATACCTTTGCTTGACATTTTCCATTCTTAGATGAGTGCTAGTCCCATGGCACTCACTATCATACGTAGTGTGCTCTAGCTTGCATCATGGAAGACATGGATACTAGGGCATCTGGATGTTGTCCCTCACTATCATAAGTAGCATGCTCTAGCTTGCATCAAAGATGTGAATGCTAGTGAAATCTTGATATTATCCTTGAAAAGGGGATGGCTATTTGGGCTAGGGAGGGTGTAAAAATTAGACCCTTCATATAGGCTCATGAGAATAAAACATTGTTTCAAGGAGGATAAAATTTGAAGTCATGTACGATGTCACTAGTCACTTACCCATCCACAGGCCTTAAGCTATAAAGTGGCTATTAATCCATCATTTGTAAACTTACTATTTAAGTTCAAGATGTAGTTTTCATAGTATTCATGGAATTGTTGTTTTATATTCGAGAAATATTTCTTTGTAATCATGATCTTCATGGATACTAAAAGGAATTTGACAATTGTAAACTTGGACTTCTTATTTTGAAGTTTCAAATGTTATCTCGTTTTGTCAAACATTAGGGGAGATTTGAGGTCTCCAAAATGCCTTGTAAGAGATCCTAGAGAGAGAAAATATTTTAGAACATTAAAAAATAGTTTTTTTTAAATTATATTTTGATAAATAAACATATCTAAAATGGTTAAAAGGTCATTAACATAATATTCTCATGACTTATATCAAACCTAGAAATGTAGGCTACCGTAAAGTTGATGATGACTGATTTAATGAGAATCCTACCTTGTCTTGATAGACGTGATAGTGAATATTCAATTTTAATTTTATTAACATCTTGTTATCTCCCTCCATCATCATTCTCTCTTTTCCTTCTTCTTCTCCTTGTTGCTTACTTACTCATTTTTAGACTTTTTGAATTCACAAAGTATTCTTAAGAGTTGCAAATCATATCTTTAGCTATGGATCAATCATCCAATGATCCTTGTAGCGTTAGTAAAAGAGCTCTCTATCACCTTCACGTTGAGCTAGAATGTGAGTATGAACCAATCAAAAAAATAACAAAACTAAACGTTGTTTCAAAGATGCCGATAAAACATGTGTTTTGATTTGAAGTGAAAAAAATATGGATCTTTGGTTGGATGGAAGATTATATCCCAGAGATCCTATCAAAAATAATACTCCACCTTTTTGTAATAGCTCTTCATTAATGAAATTTATTGGTGATGGTTATGATAGATTTTTGGGCTATACATTTAATCTTATTGTAGAGAATGATATTCTTAAATTGGAGAATCACTTGTTAACAAAACATAAAGATGAGTTGTTGCGAAAACTATAGGATTGTCAATAGAAGAATCCTTCATTAGAGAAACACATCAAAGAATACCAAAGAAAACAAGCTAATTTAGGTCTTTGAAATTGACAAAGATCTCTTAAGAATATTGAGCATCTCAAATGAGGAGGAGGTGTTTGCAGTAAAAGAATCCAAGTAGCAAGGTATATCTTTTGACTTAAGAAATGTTGAATATAACTTTTCTTCTAATAGTATTTGGGTTATGATGTTGACCTATTTTAGGTCTCTTCTTCAACCAAATTTAAGTGAGAAAGATGCTTCAAAGACATCTGAGTCATTAGGGGAAAAATGCTTCAAAGGCACTTTTGTTAATCATACATGATTAAGGAAAGGGCCAAAGAGATTTTGCCACGTGTGCAAGAATATGGTATTCTTGTCTCCTCCTTTTTGGAGATAGTAGATTCCATTTTGTGATTCTCTCCTCCTTTTTAGCCAAAATCTCCAAAGTCTGACATGTTTTGGTAGTCCCGAAGTCCTTATTTACTTATAAAATTTGACAAAGGACACGATAAAGATGTTATGAAGTTAATAATGACTTTTTTAAAAATCGAGAGTTTTTTGGCATCTAATATATTTTCATTAGTCTTCTTAATATTCCTTTTTAGTTTGAGCTTCTTTCTCTACTTATTCCCCTTTCTTGGTGAGCTTCTTTCTCTATGAATTCAATCTAAGTATGGCATCCATAAGGCACCCTTCTCATATAGTAAACTCCTACACCGTCTATAACCAAGGAGCTAATGAAAATTGGGAGCCCAAAGCCTTTTGCATAAACAATTGGGTTATCGTTCTCCCCTCTTGCAAGGGCTCTCACAAGGTGAAAAGAAGAAAACAAGAGTATATAAAACATCATTGGAATGGACGTATTATTACTTACATGTTTACAAGGTCAAAATGCAACATGTTTACATGGCCAAGGATATGCACTTGTCTCCAAAACGAGCGTGTTTTCAAACATACACATTGTAAGTCTTGAGTTGATAACATATGTGATATTTTTTTCATTTTAGCAAGTACTAATATCGAATTCTTGGTTGTAGATATATTTTCATCAACAAGTACTAAATGGCAACTTGTGGAGAGCTTAAGTGGAATCTTCCACATGCGATTCATAAGGCATATCTACAGACATTATCTATACTAATGATACCATGGATTCTTTTAGTGAGATAAGGGTTTTTATATATTATGCATTGTATGTGGTTCCCTCTATAGAAGGTACATATGGATATATCAAGGATTTGCCACTACCAAGTCTTTCATCTCTAAATTCGGAGATTCTTGATAAGGCAATGATGCATAGTTTTAAATTTAAAATATATCAAGATATTCAAAAGTCCATGACAGCCGAAAGGATCTAAAGAAGAATATGCCTATCATGGTTTATACCCTTGCATATCCTTGTGGCTTGCTTCAAAATAGCAAATTTACAAAGGACAAAGGTAACTTGGCTTAGTAAAAATTTTGCAGAAGAGGAACTAGACAACAGTATAGGAATGCTTTGGAAATATAGAGAATATGACCATAAGGGCAATACCATGAGGTGTATTGTATCCTCCAATCCTTGTCTTTATGTTATAATATCACACGACAAACTCTTGCTTTGGGCTTTGATTATAGGAGATACAAACTTAAACTAGGAATTTGGATTCCCTTGGATTCTGATACAGATTGCATGCCTTTCAAACTTAAGGTGCAAGTTATAGCACATGAAGAAGAAAAGGAAGTGAATGTCACTTCCAATCAAAGTCTTAAATATGTAAGGGATACCTTGGAGCTACTAGCCTATGTTGGAATTTTTGGTTGAACCCGAGGCAAAGTCAAGTAAAACAATTGGAAAAAGAGCTAATACTCTTTCTCTTGTATGAGTTGCTTGTCTCTCATAATTGTAAGTTTTGAGCCATAAATATAAAAACATTTACTACATTTACATAGGATAAAAATCTTTTCATTGGATCAAGAGTTACAAAATTGAATCGAAGACAAGGATGCAAAATAACAATGGAGATTCCTCCTAGTTTCCATTTGCATCTATTTATCTTCCTTTTTCTTTCTAACTTCTTTGTCACTTTTGGCAAAGATATCTAGTTGTGGGAGCTTTCGCTCAACCGCCAAGACCCACGGACTGCTTATTGCTTCAAGTGTTCTAAGCCGAGCACTAATGGCTACCTCTCACATAGCCGACGCGCCATCCATATCTATGGGTGTAGTGAGCTTACCTTCGTGCTGTTCAAGTTACCTCCTCTTCCACGCACTCTGGTAGCTCCACCATCCAAGTGCAAGCTTCAAGCAAGCTCCATCCTCAAGCTCCATGCTCCAAGCTCCATCACCGCGAGCAAGAGAAGAGAAGAGAAGAGAAGAATAGAGGAGAAGATGGAGAGCTTCTCCACCCCATGGTGCCTCACTCTCACACACTCACTCCCTCACACTCTCACACTCTCTCTCTCAAGCACAAACTCAATCAAGCAAGAACAAGAAGAAGAAGAAGAAGAAGAGGAGAGCCACTTTTTGCCACACACAAGAATGAGCTTCTCATTCACTTTTCAACTTTATATACAAAACCCTAAATCCCTTTTGGGCGGTCATCCCATTTTCCCTTTTTTACATGGCCGACTAGGCCCTTTTTCCCATTGTCCTTCTATCTTTCTAGCTTCCTTTCCATTGCCCGTCTACATTTACAAATTGCATGGATGAGAGCCCGACGCTCCTTGAATTAAACCATGATGCGCTTGCACTCTTTTTCAAAAGTTTTGACTTGCGCTTTTCCTTTTGCGCCTTTGTCCTCCATTTCTCTTGCCTTGGCCTTTGTCTTTGTCTTCTGTTTTAGCTTTCCGGATTTTCCACTGCCTGGCACTCTTTTACAAGATTTCAAGGTGTGCCTTTGTACTTTAAAATACACCTTTTCCCTTTTGCATTTGCCTTGGGCTTTTTAAGATTGCCCCTGTGCTTTTGGCCTTTTCTCCTCTTCTTTCTTCAATAGGGCTACCTTTTTTCCACCTTTGCCCTGTGTCTTTTCTTTATTTCCTTTTGCTTTCTTCGTGTTGGGGTTAACATTACCCCCTCCTAGACGAGTGCCAGTCCCATGGCACTCTTTGTCGGAGGTAGCATGCAGAGCTTACACCGAAGATGTGGGTGGAAGGGGCTGTTGGTGCAAATGAAGGTCGTTGGTGGCACTGTGCTATTCCGATTGGCTGGTAATATGATTGTTATAGGTGGCGATAGGACTATTATTTGTTGGGAATGGCCACTCGTAGCTGGCACGGGGGTTGGTGTTCGTGGGATGCTCATGGTGGATTTTTCTCGTGACAATTCTCTGGTGGTTTGCATGATGAAGTAAAGCGCAAGAGGTTAGAGTGGAGTGTTGATATAGAGCTGATGGCACGTTCGTTGGAGTCTTTAATACCTGCAATTGGAAAACCTCTTATGTGGTCTCTCCCTAAGGGGTGGCGCTAGTCTTCCTATCATGCACAAGACAGATTTTGATTAGTTTGGGAGACAAGTCGAACTCGAAGCAAGCCTCGAGTATTGTCCTGCACTTGAGGACCCAAACTATGTGTATACTTTGGTGCAGATATTATGTGAGTGCCCGTGCATACTTAGATATTACGTAGGTAGAAGACTGCAAGCTGGTTTTGCCTAATGTCGTGTGGATTTTAGCAAAGTCATCCCGGATGGGAAGAAGTACACGTGGAGACGTGTGCGACATCCTGTACATTGTGATTGCATGACCTAACATAATAGAACACAAGGGTATTGCACTATTAGTAGCTTGTGGACATTGGGCCTGTGTGATGAGGATGGTGGACTTGTCATGGCCATTCATGCAGGGTTTACCACAATTAATTGTAATGGTATTAAGGCAGACTGCAAGGGGGGATTGTGTGAGTGGGTCAAGGTAACAGGTCTAAGCATAGGCGAGACAAGCTCCCTAGGTATGTCATGCCCTTGAGGTGCCATGAACGATTGTGGGGGGTGCTAGGGGGCTAGGGGACTGGGGACGGAGCCAACCGACCAAGGGCACTGGACGCACCTAATTTGAGGGCCTCTAGGTGCGAGGGCTTGCTTGGTTGCTATCTCATGCAAGGTTCTAGGAGTTTGCCTAGGCTTTAGTGTAGCTGGGGGCTCCAGCCTAGATGAGCAGGATCGGTCAACGCGAGGATGTCTGACGCTCTTGGGGTTTCCATGTTTCTCCTGAGGCTTCATTATTGCGTCATGGTTTTCCTTGGATGTGACTGGTATAGGTTTGGTATAGGTTTGTCACCCTGTTGTGACAGCGTTATATCCACTCTTGATTGGTCAATGCAAGTTCTACTGTCGGTGGATTGAGTGTTGCAAACAGCCATTGATGGTAACGACTGCTTTGATTTTTCAGATCACATGGATGTGTCTGAGGTTTCACCGTTGTTCAGAGAGGCATCAATGGGTTCATTGGTGGATGGACTCGATGCTTTATTCATCAGCTCTCCAGCGCTCTTCATCCCAATGTTCTTGGGGTCCCCAACCACCTGCAACTGTTGTTGTTTCCGATGTTTTCTCCTCTTTTTCTTGGTCAGTGAAGGCGCATCTCGCAAGGACTCAAGACCTTGGACTAGGTCAACTATTGATGTGCTTGGTTGGGCCTTAGCATTTCCTTTCTCTAGGGTGTCCACATGGGTCATAGCCCTAGCTTGCTGACTAGCCTCGCCAGGTTGTGAGGGTACAACTGTCCCCCTTTTGGAAGAGTCTAGCTCTTCCGTCAATTCCCATGTGTTTAACTCCTCCAGCCTAGGCTTTAGGCACTTTGGGGGTGCTGGAGTTGTCAAGGAAGTTGGTTGCGGCATTTCCTTCATAGGTAAACTGCTAAGGACACGCTCCGCGAGGGGCATTGTCACGGCCAAGGGCTGTGACTGCTATGACCCCTGATTTGAAGTACTAGCAACTAGTTCAGTGGACTTGCTACTATTGGTGGATTGCAGTGTCCGGTCCTTAGGGCAATTGGAAGTGTCTTTTGTTGCCCTTAGAGCATTTGCTTGTGTAGAAGGAGTATCAGTTGAGCTAGCCACGGTGGTTTGCACAGGCATATCCTTAGGTTGAAAGCTAAGGGTGGTGTCATGTCCTACCTCTTGGACATCTGGAAGCTTTGATGGAGATAGAGATTGGGAGTGAGCAGCCGCCATTGACGACCGCTGTTGTGCTTCCTGTGTCTGTTTGGAAAAAGAGGATGTGGGAGATCTAGGACTCTTAGGTGGACTTGGCACTGACTGAATGGTTTGCTCGTGATTGTTAGACGATTCTGTCATTAGCTTTGTTGAGCAGTCAGCCTTATCATGAGCGATGTTGTGCCTGTGGTGCTCATTATCCTCATGGGAAGTCAAAGGTTCCTTGGCCACTAGTGGACCTCGTGCATGCTCGACAGTTACCTCCCATATCTGCTTGCTAAGCACGGTAGGCTGAGGATCTAATTTTTGATAGGTCCTGTTCAGTTTCTTGATTTCAATCGTGAGGGCCTCAATTGCTCCAATATTTTTGGTTCGAGACTTGGATTTTTGTTTAGGTTTCCTCCTACTCTTTGCTTTTGACATAATTTGGGCTTCTGGCAGAGGTGGTTTAGCAGGGGGTTTTGGTACCCAAATCCATAGGTTGCCTGCATAATACCCTTGAGCACGAAGCAATGCCTTGGAAATCCATCGAGGCGTTGTGCTAGCTCTCCATCGATGCCTTCGTCTATAAGGCTCGGGCTTCTTTCGTGGTCTTCTACGATATCTGTAAGTCCCAATTCTATCCTTGGCCTTGTCTCCTGACCTTTTTGTTTCAAATATGGCCTCACTCATAACTGGTTCTCTCTGTTCTTCAACCTGTGCTTGCATCAACTCCTCCCACAACTCCTTGCTCTCATTATTAGGCTTGGCTGTTACGTCAGCGCCTTCCTTGCCTTTTCCCCGAGGTTCGATGAGGTCACTCTTGCTAAAGGTTGTGACTATCCTCACACCCGGTAGTGTCAGGTGTATCCTCTGAGCTACGTAGTCAGCCTCACAGGCACTTATAGCAAACTATAGCAAACTATGGATTTGTCTTTGGAAACATTATTGGTAATAGTGGGAAGTTTAAGAATGTTGGAATTTGGCTGGAAAGATGGCTTAGGATTTGAATTTGTGTTTGTTGGTAAAGCAGGGGGCCGTGTCCAAGATTTACAAAATGAAGATGGAACAAAGCGGTTTTGATTGAATCTTCGAAAGTTAGAATTGAATTGCTTTGTACCAAAGTTACCGTTAGTTGGGAATTCTTGTGGTTGCTTCTCTCGTTCTCAAATTTTGTCTTCAATATCATGGGCCAAGGAAATCACATCCTCGAGAGTTGTTGGCTTGAACGTGTTCACTTCCGCATAGAAGTGACCAAGCAAACCAGACATAAACTTGTGCTTATGGGTCGCCTTAGGTACATCTTCTAGCGTTGGAAGTTGCAATAAGGCATTCCAAAAATGCTCGGTATATTGTGAAATCGGCTCGCGATCTCTTTATTGGAGAAGATCCCACTGTTTGATTGCTTTTTCGTGGAATTGAGATGGAAGAAAATTCTACAGAAATTTCTTTTGAAAAGTCTCCCAAGTAGTAGGATAATCAATACTTTTACAGACAACAGTTTACCATAGTGATGCTCTGCCCACTAAATGATTAGTGACGCACTTGAGTTTGTCTTTTTTGGCGTATTGTTCTTCATGAAAATAATCATCAAACTGACTGATAAAAGTGATAACAATCTTTCCATTGCATAACCCATTTAAAGTACGGAATTTGAATTTTTTTTAAACTTATCTTGGCTTCTTTTCGGATAGATTGTGCTTCGAGTGTCGCATCGATCGTGTGTCGTATAACATCTTCGAGTTGCGGTCCATCTTGATCGGCAGTAGATTGTTGAAGAGTGGCCAATTGAGCTTGCAAAGTTTGACGTGCTCTTTGTTCCTCTTGAAGCTGCATCATAATTAGGTTCAATTTTTGCTCCATCATTGGTTTCGGTAAATCACCTTCTGCCATAAAATCTTCCATATTTTGATCGATCATCTTGCAAAATTTCAAACAACCTCACACACTCAAAATCTTGTTAGCGGGATGAGCGTAGCTCAAAGTCAGATTTACAAGGCTTCCTTTTTTTTTTCCTTTTAAGTGGCTTTTTGCGATCTTTCTTCTTTGCGGATGCGGGAGTTGATGAAATCCTTCTTCAACGAATACTTTTCCCGTGAAGATTGCATTGTCAATCTGCTTGCTAGAAATTATCTCTGTCACAGCACGGGTGTGAACAGAGGATTGCAGTGAGGTTGAAAAAATGAGTTCGAGATTGACTCAGTGTAAATGCTATCTATGGAGAACATCTAAGCTTGAATTTTTGAAACTTTAGTAATAGCTTAAAACCTTAAGCTTTAGCTTTTTAAAGAAAAAACTTACTAATCATTTGGTCTGCGATGACGAGACAAGAGGGTTTTGACATCGTCGTCGCCGCCAGGGAGTGCATGTTGCCGCCATCGACGTCGAATTCTTGAAAAGCTTAAGCTTTTCTTAAGATTTTTAGGCTTAATAAACTTAAACTTAATGAAGCTTCTTCTCTGTTCTCTATTATGCCCAAGAGACTTACAAAGGATCTTCCCGGGCGATCCTCCATCTCAGCAGAGACTGGTCCTTCGCGATCCAACAGCATAGCAGGGGGTTTTTCACTACCAGGAACACGCTGGTATTGACAAATTTTTGCAAGACTGACTATAAAGCCCATTGGTTCATGGAGCTTCGCCTTCGCGCGGATGTTGTATGCATACATAGAGAGCATCGGAAGCTCCCCAAGAACAAAGAACTCTACTTTAAGCTCAAAAATCAAGAAAATAGACTTGCATGACATGAGGCAAAAAGACCAATTAGGAACAATCTCCCCCCATGCCTTGTGTGAGCGCTCCACAAAGCATGTATTTATAAATTTATTCATTTCAAAGCTCAAAAATAGCACAATTTTTCAATTAACATGCTTTAGCTTTTGTGTTTGCTTTTATCCAAATAAATAATAAAGCGGTTGGCGGCCCAAGAGTCGAGCAATACCCAAATACAATGTCCAATAATAAATATTTAAACCGTGCGTCCATGTGCATACAAAATAATAGATATATGTCAAGCGCTTCAATAAATAAGCACGCCTAAATAAATATTAGCGCCGTGTCTTTAATGATAAGATGCGCGCCCATCAAAAATGATAATTTCTTCTAAGTAACTTGAATACACGCTATCACCCAGTGCTTCCCAATGCCAACGCCACCTGCTCTACACATCAACTAAAGCATTCACAATTGTTAGAAAATAATAGAATTAAATTGACAAAAGTGAATACCTAGCAGTCTTCAGCTACAAAATAAAAATAAATAGGTTGGAACTCTGTCATAGCCTTAATTTAATACGAGTGTGCACTCTAAACTCATAAACGTCCATTAATTTAAATATGTACTTTGCGGAATCACCCGCTATGGAATCACCCACTTGCACTACAAGGATATGAGGGTATAGCGACGGCCATTTGCGACGAGAAATAACGGCATCGCTATTTGCGTCGCTATTAGTGTTGCATTTGCAATGCTAATAGTGACACAAATAGCGACGGTATCTAGACGAAAAAAACACGGGCCGAAACCCAAGCGCGTCATTTTGCACGCATTCACGAAAGAGAGAGTGAAAGGGAGAGCGAGAGGGAGAGTGAACATCTTGCATTTGAGAGGGAGAGAAAGAGAGAAAGAGGGAGAAAGAAGGTTTCTCGCCACCGCCGCCATTCGCGAAGAAGAGGAGTAGGTGTATGGAGGGCGAAGAGGAGCCGCCGTCACGAAGAGGAGCTGCCAAACCCTTCTTCGAGCCTTTACGGTGAGTGCATTGTCCATTCTTGCTGTTCTTTTTTGTTTTCTCTCTCTTTTTACTTGTTTTTTGTATAATTCATGTGTATTGAGAGAGGGAGAGGAAATGAGAGAGAAAGAGAGGGAGAGGGGGAGGGAGAGAAAATGAGAGAGGAAGAGGGAGTTTTCTCTCTCTCTTTTACTTATTTTTTGTATAATTCATGTGTATTGAGAGAGGGAGAGGAAATGAGAGAGAAAGAGAGAGAGAGGGAGAGGGAGGGAGAGGAAATGTGAGAGGGAGGGAGAGGAAATGAGAGAGGGAGAGGGAGAGGGAGAGGGAGACATTAAACATAATAGGAAAATGAGAGAGGTAGAGGGAGAGGGAACATTAAACATAATAGGGAAATGAGAGAGGGAGAGGGAGAGGGAGGGAGAGGGAAACATTAAACATAATAGGGAAAGAGAGAAAGAGAGGGAGAGAGAGAGAAAAAAAACATTAAACATAATAGGGAAAGAGAGAAAGAGAGGGTGAGGGTGAGGGAGGGAGGGAGGGAGAAGAAATGAGAAAGGAAGGGGAGAGAGAAAAAATGAGAGAAGGAGAGGAGAGAGAAAAAGAGAGAAAAGATGTTAAACATAATAGGGAAAGAGCGAAAGAGAGAGAGAGAGTGAGTGAGGATGAGGGAGGGAGAGGAAGAGAGAAAAGGAAATGAGAGAGGGAGAGAAGAGAGAAAAAGAGAGAAAAAACATTAAACATAATAGGGGAAGAGAGAAAGAGAGGGCGAGGGTGAGAGAGAGAGAAGAAATGAGAGATGGAGAGGAAGAGAGCAAAAGGACATGAGAGAGGGAGAGGAGAGAGAAAAAAATGAGAGGAGAGGAGAGAGAAAAATAGAAAAAATATGTTAAACATTATAGGGAAAGAGAGAAAGAGAAAGAGAGGGTGAGGGTGAGGGTGAGGGTGAGGGTGAGGGAGGGAGAGGAAGAGAGAAAAGGAAATGAGAGAGGGAGAGGAGAGAGAAAAATAAATGAGAGAGGAAGAGGAGAGAGAAAAAGAGAGAAAAAATATTAAACCTAATAGGAAAAGAGAGAAAGACAGGGTGAGGGTGAGGGAGGGAGAGAAAATGAAAGAGGAAGAGAAAGAGAGAAAAGGAAATGAGAGAGGGAGAGGAGAGAGAAAAAATATGAGAGAGGGAGAGGAGAGAGAAAAATAGAGAAAAAACATTAAACCTAATAGGGAAAGAGAGAAAGAGAGGGTGAGGGTGAGGGAGGGAGAGGAAGAGAGAAAAGGAAATGAGAGAGGGAGAGGAGAGAGAAAAAATGTTAAACATAATAGGGAAAGAGAGAAAGAGAGAGAGAGGTTGAGAGAGGGAAAGGAAATGAGAGAGGGAGAGAAAGAGAGAAACAAAATGAGAGAGGGATAAAAAATGAGAGAAAGAGAGAAAAAAATTGAGAGAGGGAGAGGAGAGAGAAAAAGAGAGAAAAAGAGAGAAAAAACATTAAACCTGATAGGGAAAGAGAGAAAGAGAGGGAGAGGGTGAGGGAGGGAGAGGAAACGAGAGAGGGAGAGAAAGAGAGAAAAAAAATGAGAGAGGGGGAGGAGAGAAAAGGAAATGAGATAGGAAGAGGAGAAAGAAAAAAAATGAGAGAGGGAGAGGAGAGAGAAAAAGATAAAAAAACATTAAACCTAATAAGAAAAGAGAGAAAGAGGGAGAGGGTGAGGGAGGGAGAGGAAACGAGAGAGGGAGAGAAAGAGAGAAAAGGAAATGAGAGAGGGGGAGTAGAGAGAAAAAATGAGAGAGGGAAAGGAGAGAGAAAAAGAGAGAAAAAACATTAAACCTAATAGGGAAAGAGAGAGAGAGGGAGAGGGTGAGGCAGGGAGAGGAAATGAGAGAGGGGGAGGAAGAGAGAAAAGGAAATGAGAGAGGGAGAGGAGAGAGAAAAAACATTAAACATAATAGGGAAAGAGAGAAAGAGAGGGAGAGGGTGAGGGAGGGAGAGGAAATGAGAGAGGGAGAAGAAGAGAGAAAAGGAAATGAGAGAGGGAGTGGAGAGAGAAAAGAGAGAAAAACATTAAACTTGATAGGGAAAGAAAGAAAGAGAGGGAGAGGGTGAGGGAGGGTGAGGAAATGAGAGAGGGAGAGGAAGAGAGAAAAGGAAATTAATTGTTGTTGTTTGTTGTAGTAGTAGTAGTAGTTTTTTTTTTCTTTTCTTGTTTACTATTGTTTAGTTTTCTTTTTTTTTTCTTTTTTCTTTTTTTGTAGTAGTAGTAGTAGTAATAGTAGTAGTAGTAGTTTTTTCTTCTTTTCTTGTTATTGTTGTAGTAGTAGTTGTTGTTTTTTGTTTTACTTCTTTTCTTGTTTATTATAGTAGTCGTAGTCGTAGTCGTGGTAGTGGTAGTGGTAGTGGTAGATGTGGTGGTCGTAGTCGTGGTCGTGGTAGTGGTAGTGGTAGTGGTAGTCGTGTTCGTGATCGTGGTCGTGGTCATGGTCGTGGTTGTGGTCGTAGTCGTAGTCGTAGTCGTGGTCGTGGTTGTCGTGGTTGTGGTTGTGGTCATGGTCGTGGTTGTCGTGGTCGTGGTTGTGGTCGTGGTCGTGGTCATGGTCATAGTCATAATCGTAGTCATAGTCGTGGTCATGGTCTTCGTCATAGTCGTAGTCGTGATCGTTAAAGAAAATGAGAGAGGGGGAGGAAGAGAAAAAAGAAGAAGGAACGAGAGAGAGGGAATAAACATACAGCATAATAAAGAAAGAAAGAGAAAAAGAGAGAGGGATGAAAGGAGAGAAGATAGTGAATGGATAAAAAACAAAGAGAGAGTAGTGGTGAGGTTCGGTGCAACACCACGATATGAAAAACACTCTGACATATATATGTTAATTTGTGGGTGGATGGGTGGAGACTTTATATACGTTAATTTTTGCTAAGTTACAAGAGAAGAAATCCCTTCTCAAACAATTTAAGAAAGAAAAAAAGAATGATAACAAAAATAAATTATTTGTCATAACGTAGACAAAATGGAAAACGATGAAGGTCTTGTTGTTCAAGATCGCGAGATGTATCTTAATTAGTGTGTCCCATGTCCTTGCTCTCAATGCAAGCTGGCAATTAGACGAAAATATCAATTGTCTGTAGAACATGTACGACACTTCGGCGAGTTTCAATCTGAGATCATTGATTAAGCGATCTAGGATTTTCAGCAAACGGTAAGAAAAGTTAATATCAATCATGCATTGTACTTGCAAGCTAATTGAATACCATATACAAGAAGATTGGGTGTGGCTGGTAAATTTTCTATCCAGGGAGGTGACATCTCGTCCCAAGGAGGAGTGTACCCTTTGCTGCCAATTAGAGGAGTTCGTGGGCGTGCGATGGATGGAGTTCCTGAGCCAATCCACCACTTGGAAGGTACTACCCAATCTATACCATCAATACCAGAGGAGACATGTAGCCTTCCAGACCTATCTACAATTTTGGAGCCTGAGATGGAGACAATGATCAATGCATTGATTCCCATGGATGTCGAGACTTTTGATCTGTTTAGAGAGAAAGCATCCATACCATTATATGATGGATGCCCAGTATCTCGCCTGAAGACACTGCTTGCACTCCTAAGTGTGCAAGAAAAATATGGGTGGAGCGATGCGAGTGTGACCGAGTTGTTCAAGTACCTTGTACGTATGCTTCATTGATTTCTTTTTGGCACTATCATTAAAAACATTTGTGCTTTTTCAAGGTGTTTTATGATTTTTTTTCAAGTTACTGAAATATCATATATTACCACCTGTAAATACCATGTATGAGTCTCGTGATGATGCACGACATGTTTTACGAAAGCTTGGTATGGACTACAACAGCATCCATGCATGTATCAACGATTGCATACTGTTTCGTGGAGAATACGAGACTATGGAGACATGTCCAAAGTGTGGTGCTCACAGGTATCGACATGACTTGCAAGGGCAAACCATCCCTCAAAAAGCTCTTAGACACTTTCTGCTTATCCCCCGCATAAACCACATGTTTTGTACGTTCAGCATGGCAAGCTTGACAACGTGGCATGCGCAGAATAGGTCCACAGATGGAGTTCAATGAATGTCAACGGATTCACGTGCATGGAGCCACATTGACTCTACATTCCCAAGCTTTACCTGAGAGCCAAGGAATCTTCGGCTCGGTCTTGCAATGGATGGCGTGAACCCATTCGGTCTGCACTCAACTTCTTATAGTGTGTGGCCTATAGTCCTTATCAACTACAATATCCCTCCATGGCTTTCTACAAAGTAATGACATCTCATCCTTAGCTTACTCGTCCCTGATCGCTACAAAGTCAAAAATATAGACGTGTATCTTTGTCAATTAGTCGATGAGCTTAAGATTTTGTGGGAGGAGGGGGTCACCATGCAAGATATGAGCAAGCACGATGGTCGATGGTCCACCAATATTCGAGCCATTCTCATGTGGACAATGCATGACTTTCCGGGATTCGGAGAGTGCTCAGGTAAATAGGCTTCCGTTCTCGTTGATAATATCTATATTTTATCTCATTCAAGTTTGTATTCACTAGATAGAGCTGTTGGAACAGGTCTGGTTACCTCAAGTTATCATGCATGTCCATTGTGTGGGCCATTGTTAGACTCCCGAAGGTGTTAACCCTAACACGAAGAAAGCAAAAGGAAGTGGAAAAGACGCAGGGCAAAGGCGGAAAAAAGGTAGCCCGACTGAAGAAAGAAAAGGAGAAAAGGCCAAAAGCGCAAGGGCAACCTTAAAAGTCCAAGGCAAAGGCAAAAGGGGAAAGGCGCATTTTAAAATAAAAAGGCGCACCCTGAAATCTTGTAAAAGAGCGCCGAGCTCTTACCCGTGCAATTTGTAAATGTAGACGGGCGGTGGACAGGAAGCTAGGAAGATAGAAGGACAAGGGGAAAAAGGGCCTAGGCTATGGCCGGCCATGTAAAAAGGGGAAAAGGGGATGACCACCCAAAAGGGATTTAGGGTTTTGTATATAAAGTTGAAAAGTGAATGAGAAGCTCATTCTTGTGTATGGCCAAAAGTAGCTCTCCTCTTCTTCTTCTTCTTCTTCTTGTTCTTGCTTGCTTGAGCTTGTGCTTGAGAGAGGGAGTGTGAGAGTGTGAGGGAGTGAGTGTGTGAGGGTGAGGGACCGAGGAGGAGAAGCTCTCCATCTTCTCCTCTCTTCTTCTCTTCTCTTCTCTTCTCTTGTCTTGCTCACGGCAATGGAGCTTGGAGCTTGGAGCGGGAGGATTGAGCTTGCTTGAAGCTTGCACTTGGATCGTGGAGCTACCGAAGGGCGCGAGAGAGGAGGTAACTCGAACGGCACGGAGGTAAGCTCACTACACCCATAGATATGGATGGCGCGTTGGTTATGTGAGAGGTAGCCATTAGTACTCTGCTTGGAACGCTTGAAACAATAAGCGGTCCGAGGGTCTTGGCGGTTGAGCAAAAGCTCCCACATTTTGGTTCCGTTGCCGGGACCAACGGATTTAAGCCTTGAGCGCTTGCGCGCTTCGAATCGAGCATTGGAGTAGGGTTTTCCCCGAACCGATGCTTGAGGTAGATAGGTAGGAAGCGAGGGGGTTGAAGAGGGTATTCGATCTCCTTGGCAAGTAGGTTTTTTGCTTTCTTGAGATTTATGTTGTGGAATGGAGTAGTATAGGTATCTATTTTGTGATTTGGATGCATTTAGGATAGGAAAAAAAACAAAGAAAAAACAAGCAAACAGTAGGGTTTTTTGTTGCTGTATAACAGGCTAAAACAGGGAAACAGGGGACCAAATTCAAGTTTCTGGGTGAGACATGGACAAGGAACTAGCTGTAAGGTTCTGCAGCGCTGGGAAAGGACCTTAAAAGGCTTGGGAGGCCAGGACAGACCTCATTTCCTTGGTTGGCCTTGTAAGAGAGAGAGAGAGAGAGAGAGCTTCTGGTTCACAAGACGAGGAAGTGCTACCCCGATTTCTAGGCGACAGCAATTCATGCTGCTCCAAGTGAGTCTGGTGTTTCCCAATAAGTGCTCTAATCAGATCTAGGAAGTCTATGGTGATTGCGTGCAGCAGACAGTAAGGAGGGGTCAAACGCGCGGGAATCACGCCCGCCGCCGACGCAGTCGGACCAACTCGCAGTGGTCCGATTCCCAGAATCGGAGCACCCGAGCCGTCTGACTCCCAGAATCAGACCGTCCGACTGAGAGTGAGTCGGACCAGTCTGGTCCGATTCCCAGAATCGGACTAGCCCGATCGGACGTGCCACGTGGCACTCGGACCACTCTGATTCGGACCAACCCATCCGACTCGGACACTCGGACCACTCGGACCACTCGGACCAACCCGTCCGATTTTGAGAATCGGATGCTCGGACCAACCCGTCCGACTCGGACACTCGGACACTCGGACCAATCCATAATCGGACTACTCAGAATCGGACCAGGCCATCCGAGTCCCAGAATCGGACCAACTCAGAATCGGACCCGCCAGAATCGAACCACCCTAATCCGACTCTCAGAATTGGACGTGACCAAAATCGGACCACTAGGCCGATAGGACCAACCCAAAATCGGACGTCCGATTCTGATAATCGGACTCCTGAAAATTGGACATTTGAGAATCGGACAAAAAAGTGTCAAAATTGGACATGTATCTAGAACACAAATTTTGACACATCTAAACCCCGAGATTGATCCCAAAGGCTACGTAGAGCTAAAGGCACATCACAGATCCATCACTGGGCTAAAATTTAGAGCACATAGTTCAATATTTGGCTATAAACGGTCCTCCAAATTGTGTATGGATTTTACCGTAACGGCCCTGCGGGCCGGGGGGACTGCCCCCCCCGGACCCCCGCAGAGGGGCTCTGCCCCCTCCGCACCTCCCCCAAGTAGGTTGGAGAGAAAACACGCGCTGTGACAGGTCCTCCAAATTAGACCCTAGTGTAGCAATGGCTCTGCACCAGCATGGAGTCTCACTTGCAATAGAGCAATCAAAAGCCCATACCCGAACAGAGAGAAACAGAGACCCTAGAACATCAATGGGCCAATCTAGCCATCAAGGGCAAAAAGGCCACACCATGAGAACACAAAGATATTGTGTTCAAACCGTGACTAGTCAGAGAAAAATGCAACTTCAGCAAGCTACAAATGCGAAGATGACTAGACATGACACTCTTGACGAGAGATGTACCTTGAATAGCACTGCACTGACGATCCAAGACAGCAGTGGAGAATCCACATCTGGTCGTGCAGTCGAGAACTCAAGGGCATCTGTCAAAAGGCTTAAATTTACAAGCCAAGACTCGGAAGATGAAGACATAGTACCACCTGCTTATCTTAGGGTCAAACTCACCGCAAAAAGAGAGCATACTATCGATGCTCTGATTGATGAAGGAGCTGATTTTAACATCTTGACCTATGAATCATGGACCCTACTAGGCCAACCAGAGCTCACACTGACTAGTACAACTCTTAGCCCTTATGGGAGACACCCACAAGCACTCATAGGGAAGTGCAAAATCCTTGTGACAATTGAAACAGAAAGCTTGCCTATCCTATTTCATGTTCCTCCAGATAGTGCTAGCTGCGGGAAAGAAACCCTCCTAGGAAGACCCTTCAAAAGGGCGACCAAGTGTGAGGCTAACTATGTAGCACAGAGGATACACCTGACACTACCGAGGGTGAGGATAGTCGCGACCTTTAGCAAGGGTGACCTCAGCGAACCTCGAGGGAAAGGCAAGGAAGGTGCTGACGTAACAGTCAAGCCCATTAACGAGAGCAAGGACTTGTCAGAAGAGTTAATACAAGCACAGGTCGAACAACGAGAACCAGTGAGTGCGGCCATGCTTGAAACGAAAAGGTCAGGAGGCAAGGCCAAGGATGGAGTTTGGACTTACAAATATCGGAGAAGACCCCAAAAGAAGCCCAAGCCTTATAGACGCAGGCATCGATGGAGGTCCAGCACAACGCCGCGATGGGTATCCAAATCATTGCTATGTGCTCAAGGGTACTACGCAAGTAACCGATGGATTTGGATACCAAAATCCCCTGCTAAACCGCCTCTATCAACTAAAGGCCAGAGTGCATCAAAAGCAAGGAAGCATAGGAGAAAATCTAAGAGAAACTCTAGGTCTCGAGGCAACAAACCAGAACTGATTATTCGAAAGAAAGAGCCTCAGCCTAGCATGCTAAATAGACAAATGTCATATGTAGCCATTGAGCATGCACAAAAATCATTAGTGCCCAAAGAGCCTTTGGTTTCCCAAGGGGAGAACAAGCATCATAGGCACAATGTTGCTCAAGGCAAGGCTGATTGCTCAACCAAGCAAATGGCACAATCATCTAATAGCCTCGAGCAAATCACCCAGCCAGTGCCAAGTCCACCTAAGAGTCCTAGATCTCCTACATCCTCTTTTTCCAAACGGACACAGGAAGCACAATAGCGGTTGTCAAGGGAAACTACTCAATTCCAATCTCTATCCCCATCTAAGCTTCCAAATGTCCAAGAGGTGGGACATGATGCCATCTGTAGCTCTTGACCCAAGGATATGCATGAGCAACCTAATGTGACTAAGTCAACTCATGCTCGATCTACACAGATGAGTGCTCAAAGGCCAACAAAAGACATGACCACTTCTAATCGACCTAAGGACTTAACACCGCAATCCACCAAGGGTAGCCAGCCCACTAAACTAGCTGCTACTACTTCCAATCAGGGATCACAGCAGTCACAGCCCTTGGCTATGACAATGCCCCTTGTGGAACGTGTCCTTAGTAGTTTACATGTGGAGGAGGTGTCGCAACCAAATCCCTCGACAACTCCAACACTTTCAAAGTGCCTAAGCCTAGGCTGGAGGAGTTAAACACAAGGGAGTTGGCTGAAGGGCTAGACTCTCCGAAAAGGGAGGTAGTTGTGCTCTCACAACCTAGAGAGGCTATTCAGCAGGCCACAGCCATGTACCGTAAGGACACACTAGAGAAAGGGAATGCTAAGGCCCAACCAAGCACATCAACGGTTGACCTAGTCTAGGGTCTGGAGTCGTTGAGAGAGGCACCTTCATTGACCAATAAAAAGAGGAGAAAACATCGAAAACAACAGCAGCTATAGGTGGTTGTGGACCCCAAGAGCATTGAGACCAAGAGTGAGGGAAAGCTGGGGAATAAAGCATCAAGTCCATCCACCAATGAACCCATTGATGTCTCTCCTAATAGCGGTGAAACCTTAGTCACATCCGTGTGCTTTGAAAAATCAAAGCAGCCGTTGCCATCAATAGTTGCTTTCAACACTCAATCCACCGACAATAGAACTCACATCGACCAATCAAGAGTGGATACAACGTCGTCACAACAAGGTGACAAATCTATATCAGTCACATCCAAGAAGAACCATGACAAAATAGCAGCAAAACCTCAAGAGAAATGTGAGAACCCCAAGAGCATAAGAAATCCTAGCGTTGACCAATCTTGCTCATCTAGGCCTGAGCCCCTAGCCATGCTAAAGCCTAAGGAAACTCTTAGAACTTTGCATGAGATAGCAACCGAGCAAGCCCTCGTTGAACATAGAAGTATCGCAGAATGCTTAACTGAGTTGGAGGCTAAGCTCAAAGTGGTCGCGCATATCTACGTCCTTGCGGACATGGGCACAATCCCCAAGGAGCAGCTTGGAGATTACTTGACCTTTCCTCTATCATGGGAAGAACAAGAACATCTTAACGGGCACTACGACAGGCTCCTGCATGAACACATGCGACTCATCCCTGACGAGGAGGCTGACGAACTGCGCTTAACCGTCACGTTCAATGAAATGCTCTGCCGACCGAATCTCGTAGACATAGAGCATGTTAACCCCAACACGAAGAAAGCAAAAAGAAGTGGAAAAGATGCAGGGCAAAGGCGGAAAAAAGGTAGCCCGACTGAAGAAAGAAAAGGAGAAAAGGCCAAAAGCGCAAGGGAAACCTTAAAAGTCCAAGGCAAAGGCAAAAGGGGAAAGGCACGTTTTAAAATAAAAAAGCGCACCCTGAAATCTTGTAAAAGAGCGCCGGGCTCTCACCCGTGCAATTTGTAAAGGTAGACGGGCGGTGGAAAGGAAGCTAGGAAGATAGAAGGATAAGGGGAAAAAGGGCCAAGGCTACGGCCGGCCATGTAAAAAGGGGAAAAGGGGATGACCGCCCAAAAGGGATTTAGGGTTTTGTATATAAAGTTGAAAAGTGAATGAGAAGCTCATTCTTGTGTGTGGCCAAAAGTAGCTCTCCTCTTCTTCTTCTTCTTCTTGTTCTTGCTTGCTTGAGCTTGTGCTTGAGAGAGGGAGTGTGAGAGTGTGAGGGAGTGAGTGTGTGAGGGTGAGGGACCGAGGAGGAGAAGCTCTCCATCTTCTCCTCTCTTCTTCTCTTCTATTCTCTTCTCTTGTCTTGCTCGCGGCAATGGAGCTTGGAGTGTGGAGCTTGAGGATGGAGCTTGCTTGAAGCTTGCACTTGGATCGTGGAGCTACTGGAGTGTGCGGGAGAGGAGGTAACTCGAACGGCATCAAGGTAAGCTCACTACACCCGTAGATATGGATGGCGCATCGGCTATGTGAGAGGTAGCCATTAGTGCTCGGCTTGGAACGATTGAAACAATAAGCAGTCCGAGGGTCTTGGCGGTTGAGTGAAAGCTCCCACATTTTGGTTCCGTTGCCGGGACCAACGGATTCAAGCCTTGAGTGCTTGCGCGCTTCGAATCGAGCATCAAAGTAAGGGTTTCCCTGAACTGGTGCTTGAGATAGGTAGGAAGCGAGGGGATTGAAGATGGTATTCGATCTCCTTGGCAAGTAGGTTTTTTGCTTTCTGTGATTTATGCTGTGGAATGGAGTAGTATAGGTATTTATTTTGTGATTTGGATGCATTTAGGGTAGGAAAAAACAAAGAAAAAAGAAGAAAAAAAGGAAACAAACAGTAGGGTCCTCTGTTGCTGTATAACAAGCTAAAACAGGGAAATAGGGGCACAGATCCTTGGAGTGCCATTCGATTCGAGTACCACAGTGGTTCCAGGCATGTCTGGCATTTCCTTATAGTGTCTCGCACCTATCTGGAAGGCGTTGGCCGATTCGGTGTAGTAGATGTCAATCTAGAGGCATCGCGTGCAACTCGCGGGCCATCGGCCACGTCGTCAGACTTGGCCGTCCGAGTCCCATAATCGGACCAGTTTGGAATCCCGATCGGACGTGCCACGTGGCACTCGGGCCAACCCGTCCGATTTCGAGAATCAGATGCTCGGACCAATCCGTCCGACTCGGACACTCGGACGAGTCAGAATCGGACCAGGCTAGAATCGGACCACCCTGTCCGATCCGATTCCCAGAATCAGACCACTTGAAAATCGGACCGCTTTTTGATCCGACTCCTAGAATCGGACGTGACCAAAATCGGACCACTGGTTCGATCGGACCAACCCAAAATCGGACGTCCGATTCTGATAATCGGACTCCTGAAAATCAGACATCTAAGAATCGGACAGAAAACTGTCAAAATCGGACACGTGTCTAGAACATAAATTTTGATACATCTAAACCCCGAGATTGACCCCTAAGGCTACGTAGAGCTGAAGGCACATCACAGATCCATAATCGGGCTAAAATTCAGAGCACGTAGCTCAAAATTTGGCTATAAACGGTCCTCCAAATTACATATGGCGTCTACCGTAACGGCCCTACGGGCCGGGGGGGACTGCCCCCCCCGGACCCCCGCAGAGGGGGCTCTGCCCCCTCCGCACCTCCCCCGAGTAGGTTGGAGAGAAAACGCGCGCCGTGACAGGTCTTCCAAATTGGACCCTAGTGAAGTGATGGCTCTACACAAGCATGGATTCTCACTTACGAAAGAGCAGCCAAAAGCCCATACCTGAATAGAGACAAACAGAGACCCTAGAACCTCAATGGGCCAATCTAGCCATCAAGGGCAAAAAGGCCACGCCACGAGAACACAAAGACATTGTGTTCATACCATGTCTAGTCAGAGTGAAATGCAATAGCAGCAAGCTGCAAATGCCAAGATGACTAGACATAATACTCTTGACGAGAGATGTACCTTGAATAGCACTGCACTGACGATCCAAGACAGTAGTGGAGAATCCACATCTGGTTGTGCAGTCGAGAACTCAAGGGCATCTGTCAGAAGGCTTAAATTTACAAGCCAGGACTCGGAAGATGAAGACTTAGTACCACCTGCTTATCTTAGGGTCAAACTCACCGCAAAAAGAGAGCATACTATTGATGCTCTAATTGATGAAGGAGCAGATTTTAATATCTTGACCTATGAATCATGGACCCAACTAGGCCAACCAGAGCTCACACCGACTAGTGCAACTCTTCGCCCTTATGGGGGACACCCACAAGCACTCATAGGGAAGTGCAAAATCCTTGCAACAATTGAAACGGAAAGCTTGCCTATCCTATTTCATGTTCCTCCAAAAAGTGCTAGCTGCAGGAAAGAAACCCTCCTAGGAAGACCCTTCAAAAGGGCGACCAAGTGTGAGGCTGACTATGTAGCACAAAGGATACACCTGACACTACCGGGTGTGAGGATAGTCACCACCTTTAGCAAGGGTGACCTCATCGAACCTCAAGGGAAAGGCAAGGAAGGTGATGACATAACAGTCAAGCCTACAAACGAGAGCAAGGACTTGTTGAAAGAGTTGATACAAGCACAGGTCGAACAACGAGAACCAGTGAGTGAGGCCAGGCCTAAAACAAGAAGGTCAAGAGACAATGCCAAGGACGGGCTTTGGACTTACAAATATCGTAGAAGACCACGAAAGAAGCCCAAGCCTTATAGACGGAGGCGTCGATGGAGAGTCAGCACAACACCACGATGGATATCCAAAGCATTGCTACGTGCTCAAGGATACTACGCAGGTAACCAATGGATTTGGGTGCCCAAACTCCCTGCTAGGCCACCTCTATCAGAAGCCCAAACTATGTCCAAAGCAAAGAGGCGTAGGAGGAAAACTAAACGAACGGCCAAGTTCCAAACCAAACATATTGGAGTGATTGAGCCCATCACTACTGAAATCAAGAAACCAAACATGGCCTATCAAAAAGTAGATCCTCAGCCTAGTGTGCTTGACAAGCGGACATCAGATGCAGCCACTGAGCGTGCACAAAAATCATTAGTGCCCAAGGAGCCTTTGATTTCCCAAGGGGAGAACAAACATCATAGGCACAACATTGCTCAAGGCAAGGCTGATCGCTCAACAAAGCAAATGGCACAATCGTCTAGTAACCTCAAGCAGATCATTCAACGAGTGCCAAGTCCACCCAAGAGTCCTAGATCTCTTACGCCCTCTTCTCCCAAACAGACACAGGAAGCACTACAGCAGTTGTCTAGGGCGACTGCTCAATTCCAATCTCTATCTCCATCTAAGCTTCCAACCGTCAAGGAGGTGGGACATGATGCCATCTGTAGCTCTCAACCCAAGGATATGCCTGCTGAGCCACCTAATGCGACTAGATCAGCTCATGTTCGATCTACAAAAATGAGTGCTCAAAGGCTAACGAAGGACACAACCACTTCTGATCGCCCTAGGGACTTGACACCGCAATCCACCAAGGGTAGCCAGCCCACTAAACTAGCTGCTACTACTTCCAATCAGGGATCACAGCAGTCACAGCCCTCGGTCGTGACAATACCCTATGTGGAACGTGTTCTTAGAAGTTCACCTGTGGAGGAGGTGTCGCAACCAAATCCCTCGGCAACTCCAGCACTTTCAAAGTGCTTAAAGCCTAGAACGGAGGAGTTAAATGCAGGGGAGTTGGTTGAAAAGCTAGACTCTCCGAAAAGGGCGGCAGCTCTGCTCCCACAGCCTAGCAAGGCTATTCAGCAGGCCATGGCCATGTCCCATGAGGACACACTAGAGAAGGGGAAAGCTGAGGCCCGACCAAGCACATCAACGGTCGATATAGCCCAGGGTCCTGAGTTGTTGAAAGAGGCACCTTCATTGACCAAGAAAAACAGGAGAAAGCAGAGAAAACAACAACAGATGCAGGTGGTTGTGGACCCAAAGAACATTGAGACGAAGGGCGCTAAAGAGCTGATGAATAAAGCATCGAGTCCATCCACCAATGAACCCACTGATGCCTCTCCTAATAGCGGTGAAACCCCAGACACATCCGTGTGTTCTGAGAAACCAAAGCAACCGTTGCCATCAACAGTTGCTTGCAACACCCTATCCACTGACAATAGAACTCACATTGATCAATCAAGAGTGGATACAACGCTGTCACGACAGGGTCACAAATCTATACCAGTCACATCCGAGAAGAACCATGACGAAATGACAGCAAAACCTCAGGAGAAACGTGAGAACCCCAAGATCACAAGGAATCCTAGCGTTGACCAATCTTGCTCATCTAGGCCTGAGCCCCCAGCCATGCTAAAGCCTAAGGAAACTCTTAGAACTTTGCATGAGATAGCAACCGAGCAAGCCCTCGTTGAACATAGAAATGTCGCAGAATGCTTAACTGAGTTAGAGGCTAAGCTCAAAGTGGTCGCACGTGTCTACTTCCTTGCGGATGTGGGCACGATCCCCAAGGAGCAGCTTGGAGAGTACTTGACCTTTCCTCTATCATGGGAAAAACAAGAACATCTTAACGGGCACTATGACAGGCTCCTGCATCAACAAATGCGACTCATCTTTGACGAGGAGGCTGACGAACTACGCTTAACCGTCACGTTCAATGAAGTGCTCTGCCGACCGAATCTCGTAGACCTAGAGCTACTAAAGCGACTGTCAGCAGGCCAGAGTCAATTTGAGTGGTGTTGGTGCGAAAGCCGCGTCGTAATGGCCGAACTAGGGGCTCAGATCATGATGGTCTCAGAAGAGAGATTGGCCAAATGGCGATCCCAAAGGGACCCAACCTACGTGGCACCAACTTCCCTTCGAGTGCTCACTGACATTCGGGGTGCGGACTTGGCTGGGATTAGGCTATAGGGCCCTTTGATTGATAAGGTTCTCACCGAAGAGGAGTTACATATTGCCAGTAGACTCGGTCAAGGTTCCATGCTACTCGACGTGGCAAAATATCTATCAGTATTAAGTCAGCTGCCACGAATACTAGATGCGTGTGCCATGCTCCGGTACAACCCCGAGTTCTACACTTGGTTCTTATCCTTGTGATGTGACATGGATTCATAGATATGTATATAAATAAACACTGATTTTTGTGTCACCTTGTATAAACAATATCAACACACACAAGTAATGATAGTCAAGCGCAGAAAGAAGAGTTGGTTCTAACAGGCTAACCTCCTCAAGTCCTCTTCTCATCACACATTTAAAAGCCGTGTGACCATTCCCACCTCCAAGTGAAGGGCATCCAACCCACGTTACCGCCATAGGAAGCTTTGACCAACAACACTGATGGTGTAGACAGGGTGCAGCCCCTTTCTATACACCTTTTTCCCTTTTTGGTCTATCCTTCCGAGGATGTGCCACAACTTAGCAAAAGCCAATATTGGCTAATGGCTGGAGGCAAAACGAACATCATCATGGGGGCCATCCCGTTACGACAAAACACTGCATGCCTCACCCCTCCCCTCTTGTCACAAGTGCTTGATAAACCACACTAAAATCCCTTCCATGCAACTAGTTGTATCCTATATCCAGGTCTGACCCTTGGATTGTGTCTTGCAGGTTTCCTCTTGTAGCAGAACACATGGAGAAGCATGGAGATCTAGCATGCAAAGACGCTCTTCGCAGAAGGCGGGAGCATGTGGCACGCGCCCCTCCACCGGAGCGCTATGTGCCCACCATCAAGAGGTATGCCAAGAAGCGAGGCCCTAAGCGACACTGCCCAGGGCGAAGGCCGAAGAATCCTCGAGTCAGGAGAGTCGAGACTCGAAATGCGCAACAGGTGGCAGCACTAGTGGCACGAGCTCCCAGCTCCCGCTCAGGCCCCAGATGCTCAAAGGCAGAAAGAGCAGCTCGGGAAAGAGAAGAATTTAATGAATTATTTAAAGACATTTTGGAGACGGTAGCAGGCCGGGATTACACCATTCATGTCCCAGCCGACATGTTCCCTGCTCACCCCCACGGGAGTCCCACACCAGCAGAGCCCCAATCACCCGGCCACCCAGACTCGCCCCGCCTCGTACAAATAGAGGAGCCCCATGTTGTATAAAGGGCTTATCAAATGCTACCGGGCCATGACTTTTTGTCTTTAAATGGTTAAGTGTTGACATGATCCCGAAGTGTATGAACTTTTCAAATCTGCGTTTAATATATTTCACGTCTTTAGCAAAAGAAAAAGCTAATCAAGCGCAGGTGATAAATATCTAAGTCAACACCATAAAATTCAGATAAGTGATGTCTCCTTGCATTTCATTGGTTTATTATAGTTGCGGCGTATACCATGCATGTACTCTCATGAAGCGGCAAGTGATGCAGAATGACACAGGTCAATGTCTAGAAGCGTTTCACATCCAAGTCACCACAAGATCACCAACCCCACAAAGAACCATTATGGAGGAAGTGACAAGAATACCAAGAAACAAAAGCCATGACGGAAACGCCACTAGATGAGAACCCAAGGACACCTCTGCAAAAGCACATATTGCGACTGAGCATGGCCAAAGCATAATCATCGATTACCTCCTCCTTCTTGGCCAAACTCTATGTTCAGGCAGGAGCCACGCTCTCAACAAGGGCGAGCGTCTCTTCATCATCCAAGATTCAACTCGCAAGATGCTCTGCCCTTGTCCATGCACAGCTCACTCCAAGTGCTACCTCAATTGTTCGATGTCTCACATGTTACAAAGAGGTTTGCAAAATCTCAAGTGTATCTCTTCATCTCAACAGCAGTTCCTCTAGCATCAAGGCTGGTGACAGAATCATCTTTGTAATATCCATCCTTCATAGCCTTTGGATCCCAACATTTCTCAATCCAAATGAAAGGCTAACAGCCTCAATGTATGGCATTGATTGTATTCATTTTTTCCACCAAAAAAAAAAGGAAAAAAGAAAAAAAAAGAGAAAAAAAAAGAGAGAGAGAGAAAGAAGAAGAAAGAAAGAAAGAAAGAAAGAAAAAGAAAAAAGAAAAAGAAAAAAGAAAAGAAAAAGAAAAAGAAAAAAAAGCACACACAATCACAGCACCGCACCTAGGGGTCCTCAAATTAGGTATGTCCAGTGACCTTGGTCGGCTGGCTCCATCCCTAATCCCCTAGCCCTTTGTACATCCCCGACAACTGTTCAGGGCACATCAAGGGCAGGACATACCTCGGGAGCTCGCCTCGCCTATGGTTAGACTTGTCACCCTGAACCACTTGCACAATTCTCTCGCACTCATCTCAATGCCATTACAATCAATAGTGGTAGGCAAGCCATGAAAGACAATGGAAAAGTACACCATACCTTTCATGCACTATAGGTAGTCACTAGCTACCAAGCGCTAGACATCAAGGAGCTCACTTATGCTACATGGCCTTGACAAGACCATAATGATGTCTCAAGCAATCTTCAAGTGTACTCCCCGTCTTCATCGACGAATGTTTCCATCAACTTAGCCCCTTGCTTCACTGATTACTATACAAGGAACTAGGCCGATAGTCTTCTAACTAAGTAATACCTAAATATGCACGTGTACACACTTAATATTCACACTATAACCTATACACGGTTTGGGTCCTCAAGTGCAGGACAATACTCCAGGCTTGCTTAGAGTTCGACCTGTCTCCCAAACTAATCAAATATGTCTTGTGCACGATAAAAGACTAGCACTACCCCTTAGGGAGAGACCACATGAGAGGTTTTCAAATTGCAGGTGTTGAAGACTCCAACAAAAGTGTCGTTCGATCTTCATCAACACCCAACTCTGAATGCTTATCCCTTACCATCCGACAAGCCCACAAAGGATCGTCATGTGAAGAATCCCCAAAAAACCAACACTTGTGCTGGCCATCAACGCACAACACAGCATAGCCCTACCACCAACTCCAACAACCTTCCACCAGCCACCTTGACCACCAACAGCCCCCAGGACCTTCTGCCACACCACCACCAACACTCCTCCACGGAAACCACAGGCGTCCTTGTCACCCACGTCTTCGGTGCATGCTATAGCCTGCTACCTACGACGGTGAGTGCCATGGGACTGGGACTCGTCTAGGAGGGGGGTAATGTTAACCCCGATACGAAGAAAGCAAAAAGAAGTGGAAAAGATGCAGGGCAAAGGCGGAAAAAGGTAGCCGACTGAAGAAAGAAAAGGAGAAAAGGCCAAAAGCGCAAGGGCAACCTTAAAAGTCCAAGGCAAAGGCAAAAGGGGAAAGGCACGTTTTAAAATAAAAAAGCGCACCCTGAAATCTTGTAAAAGAGCACCGGCTGTGCAATTTGTAAAGGTAGACGGGCGGTGGAAAGGAAGCTAGGAAGATAGAAGGATAAGGGGAAAAAGGGCCAAGGCTACGGCCGGCCATGTAAAAAGGGGAAAAGGGGATGACCGCCCAAAAGGGATTTAGGGTTTTGTATATAAAGTTGAAAAGTGAATGAGAAGCTCATTCTTGTGTGTGGCCAAAAGTAGCTCTCCTCTTCTTCTTCTTCTTCTTCTTATTCTTGCTTGCTTGAGCTTGTGCTTGAGAGAGGGAGTGTGAGAGTGTGAGGGAGTGAGTGTGTGAGGGTGAGGGACCGAGGAGGAGAAGCTCTCCATCTTCTCCTCTCTTCTTCTCTTCTCTTCTCTTTTCTTGTCTTGCTCGCGGCAATGGAGCTTGGAGTGTGGAGCTTGAGGATGGAGCTTGCTTGAAGCTTGCACTTGGATCGTGGAGCTACCGGAGTGTGCGGGAGAGGAGGTAACTCGAACGGCATCAAGATAAGCTCACTACACCCGTAGATATGGATGGCGCGTCGGCTATGTGAGAGGTAGCCATTAGTGCTCGGCTTGGAACGCTTGAAACAATAAGCGGTCCGAGGGTCTTGGCGGTCGAGTGAAAGCTCCCACATGAGCAACTAAAGCGACTGTCAGCAGGCCAAAGTTAATTTGAGCAGCCTTGGTGTGAAAGCCGCGTTGTAATGGCCGAACTAGGGGCTCAGATCATGACAGTCTCAGATGAGCGATTGGCCAAGTGGCGGTCTCAAAGAGACCCAATCTACGTGGCACCAACTTCCCTTCGAGTGCTGACTGCCATTCGGAATATGGACTTAGCTGGAACTGGCCAAGAGAATGCTCTGTTTGATAAGGTTCTCACTGAGGAGGAGTTACATATAGCCAGCAGACTCGGACAAGGTTCCATGCTACTCGATGTGGCAAAATATCTATCGGTATTAAGTAAGCTGCCACAAATACTAGATGCGTGTGCCACGCTCCGGTACAACCCCGAGTTCTACACTTGGTTCTTATCCTCGTGAAGTGACATGGATTCATAAATATGTATATAAATAAACACTGCTTTTTGTGTCACCGTGTATAAACAACGTCAACACACACAAGTAATGATAGTCAGGCGCGCAGGGAGAAGAGTGGGGTCAGATAAACTAAGCTCCTCAAGTCCTCCTCTCATCACGCATTTAAAAGTGTGTGACCAGCCCCACCTCCAAGTGAGAGCATGCAACCCACATTGCCGCCATAGGAAGCCTTGACCAACAACTCTGATGGTGTAGGCAGGGTGTAGTCCTTTCCAATACACCTGCTTTCCTTTTTGGTCTATTCTTTTGAGGATGTGCCCTGTCCCACTCCACGACAACCAGTCCATGCGACTTAACATAAACTAATATCCGCTAATGACTGTAGGCCACGCGAACATCAGCATGGGGGCCATTCCTCTACAACAAACACCACATGCCTCACCCCTCCCCTTCTTGTCATATGCGCTTCATAAACCACACTAAAATCCCTTCCATCCAAACAATTGTATCCTGTATCAAGGTCTAACCCTTGGATTGCATCTTGTAGGTTTCCTTTTGCAGCGGAATGCATGGAGAATCATGGAGATCTAGCATGCAATGACGCTCTTCGCAGAAGGCGGGAGCATGTGGCACACGCCCCTCCACCGAAGCGCTATGTGCCCACCATCAAGAGGTATGGCAAGAAGTGAGGCCCTAAGCGACACTGCCCAGGGCGAAGGCCGAAGAATCCTCGAGTCAAGAAAGCCGAGACTCGAAACGCGCAACAGGTGGCAGCACTAGTGGCACGAACTCCCAGCTCCCGCTCGGGCCCCAGATGCTCAAAGGCAGAAAGGGCAGCTCGGGAAAGAGAAGAATTTAATGAATTATTTAAAGACATTCTGGAGACGGTAGCGGGCCGGGATTACACCATTCATGTCCCGGCCGACATGTTCCCTGCTCACCCCCATGGGAGCCCCACACCAGCAGAACCCCAATCACCCGGCCACCCAGACTCGCCCCGCCTCCTACAAATCGAGTAGCCCATGATGCATAAAGGGCTTATCAAATGATAACTGGCCATAACTTTTTGTTTTTAAATGGTTAAGTGTTCTCGACTTGTTAAGTGTTGACATGTTCCCGACTTGTATGAACTTTTCATATCTGCATTTAATATATTTTATGCCTTTAGCAAAGAAAAAGCTAATCAAGCGCAGGTGATAAATATCTAATTCAACACCATAGAATTCAGATCAGTGATGCCTCCTTGAATTGCACTGGCTTATTATAGTTGTGGCGTATGCCATGCTTGTACTCTCATGAAGCGACAGGTGGATACAGGATGGGACAGATCTTTGGGCGAAAGTGTTCAATGCTCGATCACCGCAAGACCATCGACCCCCCAAGGAGCCGTGGAAAAGCCACCCTGCCGAAATCACAAATCACCCTTGCCAACCGTCCACATTGCATGGCCCAAAAAACAGTCCTGGGCCACGCCCCCTTTCCAGGTCAAGCTCTATATTTGGCTCACGGCAGTCGTTATCTCAATTGTACCCACATCGCATGTGCCGCAAGGAGGGTTGCAATATCTCAAGTGTATCTCCCCCTTTCGCCAACTGCTTCTCTAACAACGAGGCTAGGGCACCATCATCATTGTACTATTCATTTTCTGAGCCTTCGAAGCTTGACATTTTCCAACCCATTGAAAGGCTAATAGCCTCAACATATTGTAATGGTTGTACTCAGGAAAATCCAAAAAAAAAAAAGAATGGAAAGATAAGAAGCACCCACGATCATAGCACAGCACCTAGGGGTCCTCAAATTAGGTACGTCTAGTGACCTTGGTCGGCTGGCTCCGTCCCTAATCCCCTAGCCCTTTGTACATCCCCCACAATTGTTTTGGGCACATTAAGGGCAAGACATACCTAGGGAGCTCGCCTCGCCTATGGTTAGACCTGTCACCCTGACCCACTTGCACAATTTTCTTTTGCACTCTGCCTTAGTACCATTGCAATCAGTGGTGATAAGCACCGCACGATTGGCCATGAAAAGTACACCGTACTCATCAAGCAAGTCCAATGGTTTCCAGCTCTACTGAAAGTGCGGTGTCCTTGTATTCAATTATGCTACATCGTGCAGTCACAATGCAAAGGATGTCTCATATACCTTCACGTGTATTCCTTCTCCACATGGACAACTTTGCTTCATCCACACATTGTTATGAGAAACTAGCCCATGGCCTTCTAACTATGTAATATCTAAGTATGCACGAGCACTCACATAATATCTGCACCGAAATATATCCACAGTTTGGGCCCTCAAGTACAGGACAATACTCTAGGCTTGCTTAGAGTTCGACATGTCTCCCAAACTAATCAAAATATGTCTTGTGCACGATGAGAAGCCTAGCACTACCCCTTAAGGAGAGACCATATGTGAGGTTTTCCAATTGCAGGTATAAGGTGTTGTTCGCTCTTCATCAACACTCAACTCTGAATGCTTATCCCTTACTATCCGACAAGCCCGCAAAAGATCATCATGTGCCGAATCCCCAACAAACCAACACTTGTACTGGCCATCAATGCAATCCCCAACACAAAATAGCCCTATCGCCAACTCCAACAACCTTCCACCAGCCACCTTGGCCACCAACAGGCCCCCAGGACCTTCTACCACACCACCACTAGCACTCCTCCACGGAAACCACCGGCGTCCTTGTCACCCACATCTTCGGTGCATGCTACAGCCTACTACCTACGACGGTGAGTGCCATGGGACTGGCACTCGTCTAGGAGGGGGGTAATGTTAACCCCAACACGAAGAAAGCAAAAGGAAGTGGAAAAGACGCAGGGCAAAGGTGGAAAAAAGGTAGCCCGACTGAAGAAAGAAAAGGAGAAAAGGCCAAAAGCGCAAGGGCAACCTTAAAAGTCCAAGGCAAAGGCAAAAGGGGAAATGCACATTTTAAAATAAAAAGGCACACCCTGAAATCTTGTAAAAGAGCGCCGGGCTCTCACCTGTGCAATTTGTAAATGTAGACGGGCGGTGGACAGGAAGCTAGGAAGATAGAAGGACAAGGGAAAAAAGGGCCTAGGCTATGGCCGGCCATGTAAAAAGGGGAAAAGGGGATGACCGCCCAAAAGGGATTTAGGGTTTTGTATATAAAGTTGAAAAGTGAATGAGAAGCTCATTCTTGTGTGTGGCCAAAAGTAGCTCTCCTCTTCTTCTTCTTCTTCTTGTTCTTGCTTGCTTGTGCTTGTGCTTTAGAGAGGGAGTGTGAGAGTGTGAGGGAGTGAGTGTGTGAGGGTGAGGGACCGAGGAGGAGAAGCTCTCCATCTTCTCCTCTCTTCTTCTCTTCTCTTCTCTTCTCTTGTCTTGCTCGCGGCAATGGAGCTTGGAGCTTGGAGCGGGAGGATTGAGCTTGCTTGAAGCTTGCACTCGGATCGTGGAGCTACCGAAGGGCGCGGGAGAGGAGGTAACTCGAACGGCACGGAGGTAAGCTCACTACATCCATAGATATGGATGGCGCATCGGTTATGTGAGAGGTAGCCATTAGTGCTCGGCTTGGAACGCTTGAAACAATAAGCGGTCTGAGGGTCTTGGCGGTTGAGCGAAAGCTCCCACAGAAGATCACGAACCATGAAGAAAATGGTATATCAAGGACACGCCGCTTTCTTGCCAGAGGGTCGTGAACTAAGGGAAGGTTTTCTTGGACGACATCCAACACGTATGAATGCCGCAAGCTGGTACGAGCTGAAAATGGTCCACGTGGAGTCACATCCAAATGGAATGGGATGGCTCTCAATTTTCTACGAGTTGCCATATTGGACCCACTTACAGATCTTATTGGATCCCATGCATATTATCAAGAATGTAGGCAGCTTACTATGGGACCACATCAAGGAAAGAGAGACACTATAGGGGCACAAATGGATTTGAAAGAGGTAGGCAAGATGGAGGCGCTTTGGCCGCAGTCGAGTGTTGATAGTCGCATGTAGCTACCTCGCGCTCCTTGGGTTTTGTGGAGCTAAAGAAGATCGCATTGTGAAGCAAGTAGTTAAGTCTATCTGCACTCCGATGGGTATAATGCATTCTCTCAGGTCTGCATTTTCTAAAGATGACCAATTATCAGGGCTAAAATCCCATGACTGGCATAAAATATGTTAGGTTTGTACTACGAATGGATTGTAATTGGCGTGCGTATTTTGCTATTTGGAGTGTAGCCATTGTTCATAATGCTTTCTCATTTGTGGCAGTTTGTACTACCGATCGCGATCGCAGGATGCCTTACTCCAGAAATACACGGGGCCATTTACAGGTTGTCAACTTTAGTGCAATGGATCTCACAGAAGGAGATTAAGGCGTCCTCTATTGAATCCGCGAGGCAGGGAGTAGTAGAGATGGTCTGTCTCTTTGAGAAATACCTGCCTACCATCATATTCACGATACAAATCCACCTTCATATGCATCTTGTAGATGAAGTGGAGATTGCTGGACCTGTCCATACATGATGGATGTTCTTCTTGGAGCGCTTCATGAAAACCCTGAAAGTCTTTGTGTGACAATGAGCTCGGCCAGAAGGTAGCATGGCTGAAGGTTGGTTGGTGTCTGAGGTGCTAGTGCATATTTCACAATGGCTACCAATGGTTGATCCAGACAACAAAATGCTATGGTCACCACTGAAGGACAATGATAGACTGACTGGAGATGTGGTGGTTGGAAATGGGGTAGAAAAAATAATGCATGCTGTAATGGAGGAGAAGGTGAATCGCTTTTGTATGTTACAGCATGCCTCTATGGAGACGTGGCTTGCCAGGTATCAAATTGCTAGGCAAGATCGAGAGGAAGCACGATCCGAATTTCGATGTAGTATGTGCCATCGACCGATTTGATATCCCGAGGGCATGGAGGAGATGCCGCAATTTGTGTCAATGCGATGGTTGCATGGAGCTTTGACTACAACGTCTCACGAAGGGGCAGAGGTCTCAATTGAGGAGTGGGAATTCTCAAGGAGATGTAGTCCAAAGGTGATGACGTGTTTAGGATTTGTTGTATCTATATTTTATATGCGACAACTAATTTGAGTATTTCAATGTACAGTACAAAATAAATAGTTCAGCGTGGTCACGCGGACGACATTTTCACGTGGAGCGTATTGACAAAATGTGCTTCACAATGGACTATGGTATCATGGTAAGGTTCGAGCAGGAGAGTCGACGACGAGCAACGGATCCAAACACGGTTATAGATGAGATGGATTATTTTGGGAACTTGCAAAGCATTAGGGCCAAAAATGCTTCAAAAAAGGCACTTGTAAGAAAGTGATTAAGTTGCTAATTAGTTGAGGTTTAGGAAGAATAAAACCTCTAAATTTGGTTGTCCAGATGTGATTAATGAGAGAATATTTGGTTCATTGAAGAGGTCGGCCATTAATTGCCCTCATCTTTTAATCCAGGTCAGAGGTCACCTTTTCGGCCGTTTTTGTCTTGGAACTCGAGAGATTTTGTATTCTTGAGATTTTTGCACAAAAATCCATTTGTTTGCTCATGTGTTTTCTTTCTACACACTATTCTCTTTCGCCATTCTTTTTATTGCACTTCCTTCCTATCACTGTGAGATTCTTGCTCGGTTCATTTGCTAAAATGTCTAGCAATACCTCTTCAAATAACACAGGCACAAGCACACGTAAATACAAGCTAACTGTTCAGCTAGATCCGATTTACACATCTTGGAGAAGTATACATCATTGAGTATTGATAGATGAGATCGAAGCCAACAGGTTGCGAACACAAGGAATGAAGCATATAGATTTGTGGGTGGATAGAAATATTTATCCCAAAGATTCTTCTACAAGTAAACCACCTCCTTTTTTCAATGTCCATGACTATATAAGATATGTTGAAGAAGGTTACAATGGGATGCTTGGCTACTGTATGAGGTTATACTCTGCATCTTACACATATATAGCTCAAATGCACGAAATGAAAAAAGCACTAGAAACTGCACAAACAAATATTTTAGAGTTGACAAGTCAGATTGATGTTTTAAAAAATGTTAACAAGTCATTGCAAGATAAGCTAACACGCTTGAGAGAAACTCCATTAGGATTTAGAGAGAGGAAGAGACCATTAAAAAATATAATCAACTTGTGTGAGAGAGCAAAGAAAAGGAGACTAAATCTTAGAAAGAAAAATGTCTCTAACATATTAGGCATCAATATCCGAGAGAATAAGGAAAGAATCAAACTTTTGAAGGAAACCATGAATAAGAAAGATATTTTGAGGATTCTTAAGTCACCCAAAAACATAGATTTGAGAGGTCCAACTCTCAAAGAGTTAGTGAAGGACTTAAAAGGCACGGTGAAAGCAAATGAAATTATAGAGACGTGTGATACTGTGGGTATAAGTCGGAAAAGTTATCATGCTATCTCTGGATTATGGTTTAAAAATCTTAGACGCAATAGGGTAACTGTATTTGGATTGCCCCGAGTCCTTGCAGTTTCAACTGTAAGAATTGCCATGAATAGCAAGATTCCACATGTTTTTGGAGAGTACATTCACATCGAAAGGTCTATGTCCTATGAAAAATAAAAATAAAAATGTAATTTTTTATTACAATGCGTTTAATAATATATGGGTTGATCTAAAAAAGGTGCAAATTGCAATGGTTCACATGTATAAAATCATAGTAGAAGCAAGTTATGGCGTTCTAAAGTTTGCCTTGAAGTTGGATGAAGCACACATTCAAAAGGGACAGAAGATGGAAAGAGTTAGCATTTGCCTCATGAACATGGCATTGGACCATAGCAATGGTGAGGGCCAAGCTCCATTGCATAAGATCCAATCCGAGATGGAGATTTGGTGGATTGGCGTAGCCCAGGTACCAATTGAAAATCATCAAACATTGAAATGGTTGTTCAACCATACAGGTATTTCAAATATCATTAAGTCTCAAAGTGAAGGTGAAATGTTGGTAGTTGATGGGATTGGTAATTTTAATGTGGAATGGCATATGAGTGCTGATTTAAAAACTATCAAATGTATGCTTGGAATATGTAACGGTGCAAATGCAAAATATCCTTGCATTTATTGCATGGAAAGTGTTGGATCCAAAGATTGGAGTAGTTTGTGACAAGTAAGAAGAGCCCTAAATAGAGACTCTATAGATTTGAGTAAATTTAAAAACATAGAAGACATTTGGGATCCCATTCTTTCAATCTCTCTTAAGAATGTTCATATTTGTACTTTGCATGCAGAGATTAGAATAATCGATAAGCTTCTCAGATTGCATCTTGACTACACATATTCCATTAAGCCATTATCTTTATCAGATGAGTGTATTGATAAATGCGAGGCATTACTATCGAAAATGGGATTTCATGGAGGCCAAGTTCACTTGAGAAAGGATCCAATACTTTCAGGAAAAACAAGAGATATCTTGGCCGATGTCTCTATGGGAGGCTCAAAAGCTAGACGATTCTTAGGAAACCATTCAGGAAAGCAGGTGAATGCGGCTTGGGAGTGTTGGAGAGAGCTATGTGAGATCACAACAAATGTTGCAAGCACGCCGAGGCTTGCATTTCTTAGAATGGAGGTTTGGATACACCTTGATGTTTTTCTGAAACTCCTCAGGCAACATAAGACAATATATACATATGCGGAAGAGTTCAAAAGATCAATCACAAATCTTGTTCAGGCGATAAAAGAGGCATGGGGAGAAAAAGGTATCACTTTTTATCTGGTAAAGTAATAATTATTTAATATGGGTTTATTTTGACAGGTTTTTCAATTGGTATAAAATGAGTGTTACTTTGTATTGCAGCATATTCTTCATATTCATGGGCCTTACTTTGTGGAGGAGCATGGCCCCTTAGCAACTTATAGTAGCCAAGGCATGGAAAAATCCTGGTATCAAGCATGCACAAGTTATTTTCGAAGCACAAGGCATGGGGGAGGAGTTACAAAAAGCAATGCTTTGGAGGAGTTATTCAATTGGTTTTTTCGATGACAACTTCAAAGAATGCAAATAAAAGATGGCAATGGCACATGAGCAGTCACACTTTTATATATAAGATAGAATATATACAAAGCTAGCTTTCCAAAACTCTCACATTCTCTTCCTCCTCAAGGATCTTTCCTCTATAACGTAGAAATTTTCTTCTCTTGTAGCCAGCTATAGATTTTACATCAGTTCGGTTTGCAGCCAAGGCATAGGATGTGAAGGCCAAAAAGTATCATGCTCTAGAAGCAAAGTAACCTAGACCATAGCCAAAAATCCTAATTGCTGCAGTCTTTTCCAAAAACATTACTTTGTGGGCATTATATTGTAATCCTGAGAAACCTAGAAGCCTTGTAAGAGCTTTAATACAAAGCTTTAATACAAAGTATGGGCCATGCTGCATCCTCTAAGAAACTACTATGAAGTACTAAAAAGGAATTAGGGTCAATCCTAGCTAGGGTCAATCCTAGCTAAGTAGTGGCCGAGTGCAATGTCTTTCAACGTACTACCACCAGCTAAAAAGGAATTAGGGTCAATCCTAGCTAAGTAGTGGCTGAGTGCAATGTCTAAGAAACTACTATGAAGTACTAAAAAGGAATTAGGGTCAATCCTAGCTAAGTAGTGGCCGAGTGCAATGTCTAAGAAACTACTATGAAGTACTAAAAAGGAATTAGGGTCAATCCTAGCTAAGTAGTGGCCGAGTGCAATGTCTTTCAATGTACTACCACCAGCTCTCGATCCTTTGCTATGTCCCAAGAAGTTATCTGAATCAGCAATCTCCAACTTCAAATAACACCCATACCAAATGAGCATGGAACTCAAACCTACCAATGTGTAAAAGCAAATTCAAAATAATCTTACCACTCGATTTTCATCGTACTCCAATTTAATTGGATTCCATAAATTTATTGATGATGATGTCTCATTGGTGTTTATCAATTCTTTAACATATTCAGACTCCTCTCTTCCAAAATTGAAAATCCCAAGTTGGCTTTGCATGCGATTGAACTCCTCATCAGTAATATTTAACTCTTTCTCAGCATCTTTTGCCTTTTCAAAATAAAGAGAGAGGGCTTCACCAACATCAATAAACTTATCATCTCCAGTTTCGATATCAAGTTTGAGTATCTCTTCCTTTGATTCATTCTCTGTGTCAACTATCCCATTTGCAGCATCAGAAGCCTCTGCAATAATGGCTAGACAATAATCTTCCCTAAGATTGAAAAGTTTTTGAATATCTGACAGTAATATGTACTCCTTCTCCTTGAAAGGTATAGATGGTAGAGAAGGAACAGTATGGTGAGAACTCTCATCAATTGTAGGGTTTGCATTTTCTTGGCTCTCCCCAATGATGATCTCAGCTTTGAACTGAGCAACATCCAACTTCTCAGCAATAGAAGCCTCAAAATCTACATCTATAACCTCCTCTATTTCCTTTTCATCTGCCAGGTCATCTAACATACAAAAGCTAGCAGACTTTGCTCCTTCTAACTGTTGCTCATCAGCTTTCATAGGATATCTGACAAGGGTGAAAACAATAAAAGCAGCAGACATTGACATAATCTTGTAGTTCTTGAAATGAGTGGAGCACAATATGTCTCTTGCATAAAACCTATCCAGAGAGTGGGCACCACACCTCCTAGTAAACACTGACTTTTCATTGCCTGTTGACCCAATAGGAACATGGACATATTTCTTTATATCAACTTCAATAGTAGGATCTGCTAGATTTTCAAACTCCAAAAATTCCTCCAAAAAATATTTTTTACAATATTTCAAAACACTGTCAAGGTCCCAATCAAGATTAAAGACATTCTTAAAAACTCCATAGAAAGAGAGATCCATGCCATTCTGAAGGATAAAGTCAAGAAGCCTCTCTGATGGAGTGACATCAGTAAGCTCTGATACTCCAAGAACTCTCATTGCAGACTTTCCCTTCCCTGGAGATGTGCTTGGAATTCTAACACTGGTGGCAGAGCATGGGGAAGAAACAGAATGCATAAGCTCATCACATGTGGCTTCTGTACATATACAAAAGTGACAAATGATTTCCAAGCATTCTCATTGTTAAGACTATTCAAAGTAGATGAAACCAAATTATCATTATCATTAGGCATTGCATCAATCGCTACCAAATCATTTGCAATGCTCCTCACCTTCAAAACATACTCATTGATAGAAATCTTCCCTTTCTTCAAAGTATTCAACTCTTGCTTGAGTTGAATCTTCTATGCCTTTGTATTTATTGAAAGCATGTTCTCAAAAATTGTCCAAGTTGCGTGTGAAGTTTCTACATTCCTAATATGACCCAACATAGTATTATCAATGACAATTCATCACCTTTTATCCTTTGCATTCCATGCTTTCCACATCTTTAATTCATCTATAGTCACAAGGTTACCGAGCTTTGGCTCATTTTCTTCACTTGACATGAACTCATAAAGGCCTTTTCCAATAAGAAATTTTGTCACATGAAACTTTCATGACGAGTAGTTATTCTTGTCTAGCTTCTCAATAATGGGGTTCTCACTGTTCTCTGCCATTATCACAAGGATGATACAAAATAGTAAGCAAGTCTTTTGCAACCTTTCATAACAAGTTCATAGCAATACATTAAGTGGTCTTTTTCACTGCTCAATTGTACATATAAACTTTAACCTATTTTAAGATAAAATGTATGTTTTCTTCTTAGCTAACACCTCAAAACTTATGGATTTGAAATTTATAACTTGTGCACCTACTTTCAACCGACACAGTCGAAGTTGTAATATGCTCTAAAACTCCTGTCTGCAATCTTATATGTTTAAAACACAACCCAAAATAGCCTCAGATATAAAAAAAACTTGCTAAAACCCCTAAGGACCAATCTGCAGAATATATATTCCTTTATTCACACACCAAATCTCATAGGAATATGAGATTTACTTTGCCCTAGGGACTTCTAGTGCCTCCACAAGCACTATCTAAGAGAAAGAGTGGAAAAATGAGAGAGCTTCTTATCTATTGCTTTTTTGCTTAAATCCTTGTTTCTTCTCCTTCACTTTAACATTTAAAACTAGCCGCTCTCAGTGGCACCACTCTAATACCATTTCAAGAATCACATAGTGGGGGGACCTCCTTGAGCTGCTGGTGCACAGATCCGATGCTGTATGCTCGTGTAGTGAGCGCCGGAAGGTCCCCAAGAACAAAAGAACTCTACTTTTTGCACAAAACTCAAGGTAGAAAGCATGCACGACATGAACAAGAGACCAATTGGGTACAATCTCCCCCCATGCCTTGTGTCAGCGCTCCACAAAGCATGTATCTTATGTATTAATTATCTTCAAGCTCAAATAATAGCCCAAATTACAAAATAGCACGCTTTTGGCTTTTGAGTTTGATTTAGCACAAAATAGAAATAAAGCTAATGGGTGGGTGCCCAAAGAGTCAGGCATACCCAATACAATGTCCAAATACAAATATCATAATCATGCGTCCATGTGCATACAAAATAATAAATAAATATCCAACGCCTTAATAAATAGGCGCGACAAAATATAGGCACCATGCCTAAGGTATGCGCCTATCAAAATATAAGTGATAATTCAAATACATGCTATCCTCCAATGCTTTCCTCTGCTACACTGCTGCTATCTCTACACATCAACTGAAGCATTCACAATCCTTAGTAAAATAATACAATTAAACCGACAAAAGTGAATACCTAGCAGTCTTCAGCTACATAAATAAATCAACTGGTTAGAAATCAATCCTAACCTTAATTTATCACGAGTGCGCACTCTAAACTCATAAATGTTTATTAATTTAATATGTATTTTGCAGAATCACTAGCTATGGAATCACTCATGTACACACTAAATTAATGAAACGCCCGAAAAGGATAGGCGTCTCCATCAACTTCTCGCACAAAGAATCCACTTTGTGTATGAGCCCCGACTAACAAAGTTTACAGAATCCATCGTAAAACCTCACGGAATCCACCGTGGCACGGAATCCACCGTGAAATATGCCTCCTGGCATCATACCCCCGGGGTGGGATAGCAATTGTCCTCAATTGCTATTAGCTCAATGTGGAGCTAATAGAGTGGGGAAAGCATTTAAGTCTCTAGCGTGCATCCATTGGGCCTCTTCAACAGGATGGTTTTTAAACTTGACCAAATATCTAGAATATCTACGACTAGTTCTAGTGGTCATAAAGTCAGTATCTATGATAGCTTCAGGCTCAAGGATTTCAGTCTCTTCATCTAACAAAGGTGGGTTTTCATAAACAGGGTGTACAGGTAATTGGCCTCTAAAGGGTCGTAATAAACTAATGTGAAAGGTGTTGTGAATTTTCCAGTGTGGTGGTAGTTCTAACTTAAATGCATTGTCATTGATTTTGTGAATGATCTTGAATGGTCTATAGAATCTAGGTGCTAATTTCACAACTGGGTGTTTATCTACACTTTGTAATCTACGTTTTTCTATTCTTAATCAAACATAGTTATCAACTTTGAAATTCATGGCTTGTCTTTTCTTATTGGCTTGTTTTGTATATGATTGCTGGGCTTTGGCAATCATGTCTTTAACCTCATCAAAAATAGTAGCGTGCATGTTAGCAATATCATCAGCACTCTGAATTCTATTTGATAAAGATGCAACAGGTGTAGACAATCTATAACCATAAATCACTTCAAACGGTGCTTTCTTTGTGGCTGTGTGTGGTGTATTGTTATATGCAAACTGCAGTAAATGCAAAATGTGTATCCCATGTCTGTGGTTTAGAAATAGTGTAAGCACGTAAAAGATCTAAAATAGTACAGTTAGTGGCTTCTGTTTGTCCATTAGTTTCAGGATGAAATGCAGATGAGAAATCAATCTTTGTTCCTAGGTTAGCAAACAAAGTAATCCAAAAGTTATTACAAAATCTAGAATCACGGTCAGAAATAATAACTTTTGGTAATCCATAATTAGTGAAAATAGTTTTCAAAAACAATTGTGCTGCCTGAGATGCTGTTAAAGTTTTCTTACATGGAATGAAATATGCTTGTTTACTAAATCTGTCTACAATAGTCCAAACCATATCATGGTTAGCTTTAGTATTAGGTAAACCAGTAATAAAGTCCATAGAAATCTGTTCCCATGGTCTTGATGGAATAGATAAAGGCATAAGTAAACCATATTGTTTACCATGATGTCTCTTAACTCTTTGACAAACCAAACATTCAGAAACAAAGTTAGATACATCAGTGTCCATATGTGGCCAATAAAAATCTTCAGTCAATGTACGCAAAGTAGATATAATACCTCTATGACCTTGATATGGAGGACAATGAATTTCATTCAAAACAAAAGATCTAAATGGGATTGTAACACATAATCTCTTTGCATAAAACATGAATCCATCATTGTAAGATAGTGAATCAATAGGAATCCAGTTATTTCCAACTAATTTATTCCAATCAGCATGAAAAGTAATGTCCTGATGATAAGTATCTTTCATAGGGGTTAGTGAATCAAATGATATGACATAGATATTATGAATAGTCGCTCTTCTACTTAAAGCATCCGCTACTATATTTTCTTTTCCTGCTTGATATTGAATAAGGGGATGAAAACTCTGAATAAAGGCTGCCCATTTGATATGTCGGTCAGATATTTGGGGTTGACTAAGGAGATGTCTAATGCTTTGTTGGTCAGTCTTAATCATAAACTCATAACCCATTAAGTAATGTTTCCATTGTCTTAAAGCTTGTACAACATCTAACAATTCTTTATCATATGTAGAATATTTAAGCTCGGATGGTTTCAGTTTATAGCTAGAATAGGCTATGGGATGATTATCTTGCATAAGTACGGCTCCTATTCCAGATCCGCTAGCATCAGTAACTACTAAAAAGAATGGTCTATTGAAATCAGGTAGTTGTAATACAAGAGCATGGGTTAATGCATGTTTCAATAAATCAAAAGATTTTTGTTGATTATCAGACCAATGATAAATAATACATTTCTTTAAAAGTTTAGTCAAAGGCAAAGCAAGTAATGAAAAATCTTACACAAACTTCCTATAAAAACTAGCAAGACCTAGAAAAGAACGTAACTCATGCACATTTTTGGGTATAGGCCAGTTTAATATTGCTTCTATCTTCTTAGGGTCAACCTTAATACCTTCTGATGACACAATATGACCTAAATATTCAATTTCTGTTTGAAAGAACTCACTCTTTTCTGGATTAGCATACAATTGATTATCTTTCAACAACTTGAAAACCAAAGACAAATGTTCATAATGTTCTTTCTCATTTTTACTGAATACCAAGATATCATCAAAGAATACTATAACACAATGTTGATATTTCAAAAATATGCGATTCATCATTCTACTAAATGTAGCAGGTGCATTAGTCAATCCAAAAGGCATCACTAGAAATTCATAATGACCAAATTGTGTTCTAAATGCAGTTTTAAATATATCAGATTTATCTAATCTCACCTGATGATAACCAGATTTAAGATCTATTTTACTAAATATGGCAGAACCTTGTAGTTTGTCCATAAGATCATCTACCCTAGGAATTGGATATCTATTCTTTACAGTAATCTTATTTAGGGCACGATAATCTATGCACATGCGATAAGTATTATTCTTCTTCTTTACCAACAAAACAGGTGCGCCAAATGGAGAACTACTAGGTCTAATTAATCCTCTGTTTAATAATTTCTCAACTTGATTTTGAATTTCTTTCTGTTCAATCTGATTATGCCTATATGGTGCTTTACAGGGTGGTTGTGTACCAGAAATTAAATCTATTTTGTGGTCTTCAAGACGTGAAGGAGGTAGTCCAGGTGGTAAATCTTCAGCAAAACAATCTTTAAATTGTGCAAGGAAGTCTTTATGCCTAGGATGCATATGTTTTTCTTTAGATTGAAGTTCATTCGCCCAAATTAGATAAGATTTACTACTTTTGCGTAATGCACGTTTAGCTTGAGTATGAGTAAGCACTGGAAAATTATTTGATGTGTGCATACCATACAATGTAATGTGTTTTCCTTGAAAATGAATTTTAATTGAATGCGTGGAATAATCTATGTTAGGATTATGCTGATGACGCCAAGGCATACCTAGGATAATATCACTGGACTGTAATGGTACAACTAGGAAATTCCTTCTTTCAGTGTATTCACCAATTTGAATTTCTAAATCATGCACCTCTAGTGTTCCATTATACCTTGTGCCTAAGAATGCTAATTTAATGCGATAATGCGTAGGAATAGTTTGTAATTTCAATTCTTTCACTAACTTTGCAGAAATAAAATCATGTGTACTACCATCATCATGCAAAATAATCTTTTCTTTTCCATGCACTAAACATTTCATTGTCAACAAAGAATGTGGAGTTGGCATACCTGGTAAAGTATCCGAATGAGTAGTAATGTTGTCCTCATCTTCCGTAAAGTCAGGCATTTCCTCATGTTCTTCATCTTCCATTGCTCCAAGATAGTTGATACGGATAGGTGGCTTATTCGATTGGCAATTGGCTGCTAGATGTCTAGGTTGATAGCATTTGTAACACACTATAGGTTTGGCTTTAGATACATTGTTTGCAATGGCAGAAAGTCTAGGAATATTAGGATTTGGCTGTGAAGATGGCTTAGGGTTTTGATTGGTATTTGATGGCAAAGGAGGTGGTTTTGTCCAAGACTTACGGAAAGATGATGAAGGAAATCGACTTTGATTGAATCTTCTAAAATTTGAATTGAATTGCTTAGAATCATAGTTACCATTTGCTTGAAATTGTTGTGGACGCTTGTCTCTTCCTCGAAGCTTGTCTTTAGTGTCATGAGCTAAAGAAATTGCATCTTCAAGAGTTGCAGGCTTGAACATATTGATTTCAGCATAGTAATGCCCAAGTAATCCAGACATATACTTGCGCTTGTGAGTCGCTTCAGGTACGTCTTCAAGCATGCGTAGTTGCAGTAAGGCATTCCAAAAGCGTTCGGTGTACTAGGAAATAGGCTCACGATCTCTTTGCTGAAGAAGGTCCCATTGCTTTATGGCTTTTTCATGGAATTGTGGAGGAAGGAAATTCTGCATAAACTTCTTTTTGAAACTCTCCCAGGTAGTAGGACAATCTATGCTCTTACAAACCACGGTCCACCAAAGAGATGCTCGATCCACTAAATAATTAGTGACACACTTGATTTTATCTTTTTCAGCGTATGTCTCTTCATGAAAGTAATCATCAAACTGACTGATGAATGCAAGAACAGTCTTTCCATCTCGAGTTCCATTGAAAGTATGGAATTTGAAATTTCTTTTACTTATCTTTGTTTCTTTGCGGATGGATTGAGCTTCGAGAGTCGCATCAATGGTTCGTCGAATAAGATCTTCGGGTTGTGGTCCATCTTTGTCGGTAGTCGATCGTTGTAAATTGGCCAATTGAACTTGCAAGGCTTGCCGGGCTCTTCGTTCTTCATCCAACTGCATCATAATTAAATCCAATTTTTGTTCCATCGTAGGTTCAGGAAGATCGCCTTCAGCCATTAAATCATCCATATTTTGTTTCGTCATCCTGTAAAAATTCAAAAGACCTCACACTCTCAAAATTCAATTAGCGGGATGAGCGTAGCTCAAAGTCGGGTGTACAAGGCTTATAAATTTTTATGTTTGGCTTTTACGGTCTTCGACTTTTGCGGTTGCGGGATTTAAAGTCTTCGTAAAATCTGTGTATGACCTTCTGCGTGTGTTGAAACTGGTTCAGCAAGTCTGCGTATGCGAACAGAGTCTTCCAGGGAACAACTTTGCAGTTCAGTGCTTCTGCGCAGGAACAGTCCTTATGGGAGTTTTTGGCATAAGTCAGTTTTGACCTCTGCTGACTTGCAGAACTTGCAGAGTTGCAGAACTTAATGAACTTGTCCAACTTGAAAATTTTTGTGACTCGAAACTTGGTTGACTAAGCTTAGAGCTTAGTCTGTGATCACGACGAATTTTTAGGGAGGGGGCATTTTTTAGCACCAAAATTTACGGCGAGGGTATACTGACGTTGTCGATTGAAAAATATGATGGAGTAAGCTTTATTAAAGCTTACTATTAAGCTTTATAAACTTTCAATTAAGCTTTTTAAGCTTCAAGCTATGGAGTTACTGTCAGACTGTTGAGAAATAAATGACTTGTAGAAGGAACTTTCCTTGTGGTCCTCCGCTTCCCCAAGCCGGTCCTTTGCGATCAGAGGCTGTAGACAGAGCTTCTTCACCGCCAAGAATCTAACCGTATCGACCGTTCGCGATGAGACTGACTTTAGAGCTCGATCGTTCCAGGAGCTCCGCCTTCGCAGAAGATAGGTGCAATTGGAAGCTCTCGATCTCAGCTTCGCTCTGATACCACTGTTGCACAGATCGGATGTTGTATGCTCACGTAGTGAGCGCCGGAAGGTCCCCAAGAACAAAAGAACTCTACTTTTTGAACAAAACTCAAGGTAGAAAGCATGCACGACATGAACAAGAGACCAATTGGGTGCAATCTTCCCCCATGCCTTGTGTGAGCGCTCCACAAAGCATGTATCTTATGTATTAATCATCTTCAAGCTCAAATAATAGCCCAAATTACAAAATAGCACGCTTTTGGCTTTTGAGTTTGCTTTAGCACAAAATAGAAATAAAGCTAATGGGCGAGTGGCCAAAGAGTCAGGCATACCCAATACAATGTCCAAATACAAATATCATAATCATGCGCCCATGCGCATACAAAATAATAAATAAATATCCAACGCCTTAATAAATAGGCGGGACAAAATATAGGCGCCATGCCTAAGGTATGCACCTATCAAAATATAAGTGATAACTCGAATACACGCTCTCCTCCAATGCTTTCCTCCGCCACTGCTGCTATCTCTACACATCAACTGAAGCATTCACAATCGTTAGTAAAATAATACAATTAAACCGACAAAAGTGAATACCTAGCAGTCTTCAGCTATATAAATAAATCAACTGGTTAGAAATCAATCCTAACCTTAATTTATCACGAGTGCGCACTCTAAACTCATAAACATTTATTAATGTAATATGTATTTTGCGGAATCACCCGCTATGGAATCACCCATGTACACACTAAATTAATGAAATGCTCGAAAAGGATAGGCATCCCCATCAACTTCTCGCACAAAGAATCCACTTTGTGTATGAGCCCCGGCCAACAAAGTTTACGGAATCCATCGTAAAACCTCACGGAATCCACTGTGAAATATGCCTCCTGGCATCAGCTGCTGCGCCAAACACACACCATACACACAAGAGGAAGCTCACTCAAGAACATAAGAAGAGAGATGGAGGAAAAAACATTTTCTTGCTAGTTTTTTTCTTCTTCAATACACAATACAATGTACACAAAGTATAGATACAATACAATATAAAGGAAAGTGGCCTACTAAGTTAAATAATGCATAATTGACTATATTAGTTGATTGTTGATGCTACAATAGTATGCCAGTTGTAGGTAGGAGCAATAAACTAAATATAAGGTAGTGGCCATGTGAGGATCATAATGGCCACTAACGTGCTAAGTATAGACATACAAAGCCGTCTAACTAGGTTAAATGCATAAAGGAAAGTGGCCTACTAAGTTAAACAATGCATAATTGACTATATTAGTCGACCGTTGATGTTATAACTATGTCAGTTGTAGGTAGGAGCAATAAAGTAAATATAATAAGTGATAAGTCAGTGCCCATGTGAGGATCATAGTGGCCCACTAACATGCTAAGTATAGACATGCAAAGCCATCTAACTAGGTAGTCTATTATCAATGCCTGCAAATGTTAAGCTTGCCATCTTAATGGGGAGGGGGTGTTGAGAAATACGAATCCTTAAGCTAGGTTTAGCTATGGAGGATGAAAGTCAGTGACAAGAGATATGATGATTGAGACTAGACACACTAACTATTACTCAAGTGAATTAGGTTCCAAGATACATTAGCTTGACAATCTTGAGTAGAGAGAGAAAATACTAAAAGTACAAAGTGCAATAGGATTCTCTTCAAATGATTGTCAAGTACACTCTTTTATAGTTGCAGGATGGTACCGCTTTTCTCTACTATGTTTATGGGATACATGCAACTTCTCTAGATTTTTGCATGTTCCTTGCCCTACTAATCCATACAAAGAGGTTGTCATAGGAGTGTGATTGCATATTTCTCAACATCCCTCCTCAATCACAACTATAAAAAGCACTAAGTATATAGAGGCTATTATGAGTAGCACCATGCTAAGTGTAGACATGGAAAAACCAATCATCTAAAGCTAGAGACTATCATAAGGCCTCACTATGTGTGCAAAGGCTATAGTGCATAGGTTACATGAGGGTTACAAAGCTTATGATTGGAGCACTAATGTAAGTACATACAAGGCTTAAAAAGTCAGTTTGAATAGTGGGAATAGAAGGACTGATGAAGCCTATCCTTCTGTTCTTGAGTGTCTTCTTCTTCTTCATGGTTTTTTTTTTCTTTGGTAGTTGCTAGTTAAGCCTTATGTGACCTTTTTCTATTATGATAAAATTTATGAATGTGTCTCCTTCTTTTGTAGAAGTCACAAGCAATATGTTTCTTTCCTTTGTACTTGTTATTGACATAGAGAACATGTTTCTTCTTTGAAGTGCTTGCTTCTTCTTTACCTTTGACATTTTTTTCTTCTTCTAGGTGTGATACTTTGATGTTTACTAGATTTGACTTTGGTATATTAATTAGTGTGGTGGAGACATTACCAAGTTCTACAGGAAGACTCTTAAGCAAGACTCCAATGTATATATCTTCTTCCATTTCTGAGTTAATCCCTACAAGTTGAGTTAGCAAACTTTCCATATAATTAAGGTGAGTTGCAAGGGATTTACTAACCTTCATATCCAACCTAAAAAACTCAATCAATAATCCATATTTTGAGGATTTAGATTGGGTACCAAACAATATCTAATTGTTTCCAAGTGGCATGAGATGTATCACATGTGTCTACATGGTGGATATAACTATCATCAAGCACAAGCTTGATGATTGCTTGGGATTTTTCATCATTCTTTTGCCATAGTACTACAAGAGTAGCATTTCTAGGATTCTTCTCTTGGCCACCACTGGTTATTGACCAAAGGCCCTTCTTCATCAAGATCAACTTGATCCTTGTTTGCTAAGTGTGGAAGCCCGTTCCTTTGAAGCAACATAACAGAGAATCTTTTTCCATACTGGTGGATGGTAGGGGCAACATCAAATTAGCACCAAAAATCTCAAATCAAACCAACAAATGAGTTTCTTGAATGTGTCAAGAGACACAAGTAATGGTAGTGTCAAATAACACTATATAGTATCAAAAGATAATAGCTTGAATCTTAATGTTGGATTTTTATGCTTGTTATTTATATTGAGTCTTATTTTTGCTGATGAATTTTCTAGGAACAGAGTGATGTAGTAGTTCTAGAGTGACAATGACTTGGTTGCACTAGGAAAAGTGAAAAAATGTAGAGTTTTATGAGCTTGAAGGTCAATGGCTATGGCTGCCCACTCTAGGGTTTCTGTACTTGACTAGTTGTTATGATATAACAACTCATGCAAGCAATCATTTGACAAAATATTTGGTGATGAAGAAGCTTAGATGGTAGGATTCAAAATCCCTAAGGTCGTAGGATCAATCTCATTGTGTGTAGATGGTGGGAGTTGTACTACTATTAGCAGATGACACATTCTAGACAGCGAGCTAAAGCAAGCACAATACTAGGCTCCCAGGGGCTTAATGTCATGAATTGATGTGACAGGGAGTTGGAACTAGGGAAGAAGAGAGTGCCTCTAGAAAAAAGCTTAGTGATATATGGGTTTTACAAAGAGATCTAGGAGCTCCAACATAGGTAGGTACTACTGGCTATGGCAAACAAAAGAGATAAAGTGAAACTAGAGTGAGAGATGAGGTCATTTGCTGAAGCTAAGCTGGCCAAAGGTTATGGGGACTTGGAAGAATACTGAGTTGGGCTGAACCATTCTCACCATATCTTTGATACCATGTTGAGAAACATGGATCCTTGAGGAAGGTTTAGCTATGGAGGGTGAAAGTTAGTGACAAGAGACATGATGAGACTGAGACTAGACACACTGATTGTTACTCAAGTGAATTAGGTTCCAAGATAGAATAGCTTGGAATCATAAATACAATCTTGAGTAGAGAGAGACAAGATTGAATGTATAAAGTACAATAGCATTTTCTTCAAATGATTGTCAATTACACTCTTTTATAGTTGTAGGATGGTACCACTTTTCTCCACTGTGTTAATGGGATACATGCAACTTCTCTATATTGTTGCATGTTCCTTGCCTTACTGCTCCATACAAAGAGGCTGTCATAGGAGTGTGATTGCATATTTCTCAATAGTTGGGGGAGGAGAATATCCCTCCCTCTTGTTTGCTCATTCATTTCCATACTTAAATATGTGTCTGGTTTGGGTTCGGGCCAACTGCATGGTAGCCATGTTGTACCTCATGCCAATTGATGAGGGTGTGGCAAAGGAGCTAATCAAAGTCAGCATGGTGGTGCAGGTGGCGATGTGATAGTGACAAATGACAACATGTAAGTTTTTTAGTTACTTTTAAGAATTAAAGTTAAAAATCTTATTAGTACCCTCCTCAAGACCCCATTCATGTGGGGTGAGGTGAGGATATTACATCCTCTCTCCCTTAGAGGAATTGAGATATTCTCATCTTGAGAAAACCTTAAGGGTTATTGTTTCCTAACATAAGTTGTATTGGAGGACCTATGGGTTAGGACCCACCATGCTCCCACTATGCTACTCTAATTATATATGAGGACTCGCACTTCAAGATGACATAATGAAGTCAACAAATATTTTATTGTGATGTGTTGTAGCTCAAGTCTTATTGCAAGAATAGGGCTTATTATAACTTATGAAAACCTTTCCAGGGTTTCTTAATGGTCTTACAAGATTTCAATGGGCTTTAGGTCTTTATCATTATCAGATTCTTCACCAAAGTTGAATGCTAATTGGGGCATATCTTTCAAATGTGCCCTATCTCATCACACTCATGATACTTCTTTCTTTGTTCCTTTGAGTCTTCTTATTCATCATTAGTGCTCTTTGAGAAGTAGCTATCTTCAAGAAGTAGGTTTTCAATTGGCCCGATCAAGGTTTTGGTTCATATGAGAGTTTCTTGCAACAAGTTAGTTAACCTTAGAGATTCTTGATGAGTATCCAATGGTTAATTCAATCTGTGGTAAAATTTGGGCCCCTATTGGGAAATATTCATTTTGTGATCCATACTTTTGAAGTATCACAAACAGAGAAAAGGCTTCCATGCTTAATCTTAAAGCTGGTGTAAAGAAAAGAACTCATTCATCTTGATAGAATGATATGAATATGGCAAGTATTTGTCTTAGGACCTTCTTGATTTCTTCCCAACTTACAAGGGTTTTGGTGGTAGTGTTGTCTTGGCATCACTACTTCCAACATAAGCATACCTCACCTATCAACTTCAACTTGGAAATCATAGCCTTGTTAGCTACGCTTATTCCTATTGCATCAAAATAATCTTCAAGGGTTTCAATCCAGACTTCAACATTAGTCTCAATATTGGATCCTTTTCTTGTGAACTCAAGTGGCTTATGTGCTTCAAGAGAAATTTCTTTTCTCAGAGATTAGTGTTTATGGTTGGAGAGGGTACCTAGTGGCAAGCAAGATCATAGTATCTAGAACATCTCTTTGGATGTCTTTAGCTCCCTTTTTCTCAAATTTATAAAACAAATCATTAGCCAAACAGATGCATAGTTGTTTACTTCTCCACTCATAACATTTCACTCCAATACCATGTGTGATATACTCAACTAAGTAACCCTTGTCAGCATGATTTGGTAGTCCATCAAGAGAAAAATCCTAAGCAACACTATCCAAAAGTTCTTTGTAATTTCATGAGGTTTTTCACCTAGGTTCATTTGATTATACCTTGCAAGGTGTTATAATATCCGAGATATATGCTCGACTTTCTTATATACTTAAAATATATGGTGAATATTATGCTGGCGTAGAGAGAGAACAGATGAGAGAAAAGAAAGAGATAGAGAAATTGACAACACACTAGGGACTGGAAGATGGGCCCGCCCCCCCCCCCCCCCTTGTGGAGTTATATTATTGACAAGGAGTAAGCTACTCTGTTACACATAAATCAGTTCTTACTTATCGATCTTGGAAACAAGATCACGGTTCCTTATACAGTATACAACTGGCTAACACTTGCAGAACTTGGAAGTTGGCACCTTTCGATCCTTCTTGAGTCTCCTTCTTTCCTACACAATATGTGTAGGGCTCTCCTCTTAGTGCTTGATTTTCAACAGAGCTTCCGCAGCACTTGCACCTTCTCTTCTCCTCTTGGAACTTGATTTTAGTAGAGCTTCCGGAATACTTGCACCTTCTCTTCTCCTCTTGGAACTTGATTTCAACAAAGCTTCTGCAACACTTGATTTCAATAGAGCTTCCACAACACTTGATTTTAGCAGAGCTTCCGCAGCACTTGCACCTTCTCTTATCCTCTTGGATGCATGCAAAGTGATGCTTCCTTCACCTATCTCACACTCAAGGAGAGCCTCCTCTTTTATAGGCTTTCAAGAGCTTCTCTTCTGTTTGTTAATCATCACAAGATATTTGTACCAACTAGGATACGATGGTCTATTGAGGAGATGCATGTGTAAGCATGAGTTTGAAGAAATATAATAAGAGGCACATGGAGAAATAGATAGTCACCACTTTGACACCACCTTCATGGCTTGAAAAGTACTATACCACAACTTTGGTGGAAAAACTACTCAAGGATGTGGCAAAATTCATTAAGCACTACAATGAGTACCAATATATCAAGATGCCCATCAAGAAGGATAAGATAAAGCTTATACCTATTTTGGCTTGTCAACCCATTGAAAAGTGGGATATTAACTTCATGGGACTAATCAACCTTGTGCCACAATATTTTCAGGCGAGGTACATTATCATCATCTTGTGATAGACTATATAACAAAGCAAATTAAGGAAAAAGCAAAACAGAAGAAAAATGCTAGAATGATGGCCAAGTTCCTATAGGAATAGGCTATATCCCACTTCAAATGTCTTGTAGAAATTATTAATGAGATAGAGAGACCCACTTCATCAATGAATATGGTGGATTACCTTCTCTCCATGTGTCTAATCATACATCAAAAGTTGGCTCCCTAATACCAACTTCATGAATGAATCATAGAGCATTTCTCTCCAAGTTCCTAATCATCCATCAAAAGTCAACTCACTACTAGCCACAAGTCAATAGATAAGAAAAATCAACATATAAAATCTTGATCAATATAATGACAAAAAAAAATTTCGTATCATGAAGCAATTGGATAAAAGTTCATGGCAGTAGTATGGGCATATAAAATCACATACAAGGTAGCCATAGGTCAAATGCCCTTCATTGTGACCTATAGCATTGATCCAATCATGCCTATAGAATTCTTCATTGTAGTTTGTGTATGGTAGCATAATAATGATGGGAAGAAAGAAGGCTTGGATGGAGCATCTCATGGATCTAGAATGCCTCACAAAAACTCATCTCTTATCCACCCATGCATTGATCATAGAAAAGACTTGTAGGAAAGCATGGTTTGATAATAACTCACAAAAAGGAACATTTTACCAAGGGGACTTAGTCTTCCTGTAATCATTGAAATGCCACAAGAAGAAACTAAAGTTTAGGGATATGGGACTATACTGACTCTGCACTGTTAGCTAGACCAAGATTGTAGAAATGGAAACCTTGGACGGGGAGGGAGTCCTACACTTTAACAAAAGCTACATTATGAAATATTTACATCGAAGAACCCTAAGCAACAAAGTAAGTGAACTCACTAATGGTTGTAGTCGAGGTCTACGTGGAGCTCCTAGGCTTCAGAGATCTCCTTGGTAGCATGTATCACCAACCTCTACTCTACTTGATTCTAGGAGCACGTGCAAGATTGTAGAGTCCTCATTTTTTTCTCCAAAGTTATGCAGCATGACTAGTATATATATATATATATCTGTGTGTGTGTGCGTGCGTGTGTGTGTGTGTGTGTGTGTGTGTGTGTGTGTGTGTGTGTGTGTGTGTGTGTGTGTGTGTGTGTGTGTGTGTGTGTGTGTGTGTGTGTGTGTGTGTGTGTGTGTGTGTGTGTGTGTGGAGCCCCAAGAGGAACACCAAGGAAAAGGGAATTCTCTTGCAAGAAAATCTATCTTGTAACATCAACAAGCTTTTTTATTAGGTTTTATATGATCACAATGAAGAAAAGAACACCAGGCACAACAAATCTTCATGCAACATCATGTAGATCTCCCACGGATTTGATAGAATCAACCATATTCTTCAATATCTTCATAAAATCCATCAATAGAACAAAGAAAGCAAAGGAATACACCATCTTTGAATGGAAATACATCACATAGTATTCATCTTCAATATCTTCATAGTTCTCTTTCAATCTCTCACATACAATCACACTATTTTGATAGATTTTGCTATCTCTGACTCTCTCTCTCTCTCTCCATCAATAATACATCATCTGCTCACTACAATCACTCAATAATAACCCTCAATAATCCTTCTTAGGTCGTGGATGCACCTCCCAAGAGGTATGTCTGATATGAAGAGGCACCAAAACCACTATAGTGTCTTTTCATAGCTCACCACTGTTACTTCACTCCAGTCTTTACTTGAGTCTTCAGCAGCTACTTCTTTGACTTCTTTTAGCTCTTTTGCACTTGTATTCACCTCTTTCCAAGGCTAGAAAACTTTCCCAAGCTACACTCTCATCCAACAGAACACATACAGAAGCATATAGAAGGTCTACAGAGGCTCACAGAAGCTCAACAGACAGTTATAGAAGGTCAACAGAAAGCATCAGAACCACATAACTCATACCAAAACCATTCCAAACCATCAAAAATCACTCAATAAGCTTCCAAACAATCTCAAACTCTATCAATCAATACTCCATCCTTCCTTACAGAGAGAAAATAGAACAAAACAGAAGCTCAACAGAAGCTATCAGGACCAAACAGAACATATCAGAACATCATCAGAACTTCACATCTCTACTAATAAACATCATGAGCTTAATAAAACCATTCCAAACTATCCAAAACACTCTCAAACCACTTCCAAACCAATCAATCATTTCATAAAATTAACCATTCAGCTCTCAAAAACAACAAAAATCAGCCAAAAAATAAGTCATTTCAACACTCAACATATCCCCACACTTAATAAGGAAGCATCCGCGCGACCCAGGAAAAAGGGAATACAAGCTCATTCAAAAGCTCAACTTTGATCTTCAATAAATCTTCAAAAACAGTCCATCCAACCACGACCCCAACTTATAACCTGTATCTGATATAAACAATACAATGAAAGGAAAACCCTTTATACATTAACCCTTCTTATCAAACTGGAAATCACAACAAACTTGTAAAGGATATAAGAGGTTTCTTCTTCTGCATCAGCATCTTCAACTATCCAACCAGCAACACCATCACTGCAATTCTCCAAAAATGTAGCTCGCACGAAAGCAAATCGAATAGGCAACCACCACGATCTTATCACATAAATTAACCCACAACACAAACACTACACACAACACAACCATCTAAATGACTCCTCCAAAAAGAGAGATTTATCATTAAAAATCATCCACCATACATGGCAAAGGTATTAATGAAGATGATCCCTCTTGAAGGATTGGTGATTTCGAAAACAATCCATGGACAAGGATTCATCTACAAATGTATTGGGAGGATTTTGAAAAAACTGAAGGCAGCACATCCTTTCCAATAAGACAAGGCATCTGCTAGGCAAACAGAGGGCATGAAAGTACAATACATCCAGTTGCTGGGAATCAATGCTCACATTGACATTCATGCACAACTTTGGAATAGGTTTTGAAGCATTATGAGAATGCCTATGCATATACGCCAGGTACCAAGTAAAATGAGCAGTTAAGCGCACAGAAGGATCTGTAGACTGAGAATATTGTTGAGCAAAATGCAGATAATTCTGATAAGCCTGACTAGCACTTATCCATTCTCCTGGAATCAATGGCCAATTGATTTGAGGTCCAGTAAGGGAATCATTTGAACTCCAGTCTCTTCTTCGAAGAATCTTCTGATCAAAACCTTGATACCCACTAACCAACTGAGGAGGATTAGGAATAGAAGTGTTAGGAGATGGAAGAGAGACTAATGAAAGAGGATGAAGTGATGGATAGGCAAAATCATAAAAGGAAGAATGGATTAAAGATGGATTTGCTGAAAATTGAGGAGATTCAGTTAAGAAAGGCGTTAAAAGATAAGCAGGAAAAGTTGATAGAATGTCAGGGGATGGGGAAAGACAAGGATCAGGAGGTAGAAAAACTCGATCTTCAACAAAAGAACAATGGATAAATATAGGATTTTGAGGAGATCCTTGAGGTTGGAAAAGAAGGGGTAAAATGACATTTGGGTTAGATTGAAAAAGGGAAATATAAGCATCATACCTATGAGCCATTTGTTGATAATGAGTTAGGCATGGTAAGGATGGTCCTAAAGCTGATCTACGATGATAGGCTTCAAAGAAAGAAGTATCAAATGGGGGTTGGTTGGAGAGATAGGCTAAAAGATCCACCCTCAGTTGGTTAATGTTCTGGGCATGAGCTGAGTTTTTTACCCGACGGTGATTCAAAATGACAGCATCAACCATAGTGTGCCATGAAAACTCAGGACACTCAGCCACCTTTGAAGAATATCCCTGGAACATCTCATCAATCCTCAACTCCAAATGTCAGACATACAAAGAAGCTTGCAATACCACATCTCCGACATACCAAGCCAGATCTTCATCATCTGGAATCAATAAATCACCCCTCAAATACATATAGGACAGAAGCATCGTATCTGGAGTGACAGAGTCTTCAAAAACCATCCTCACTACTTCTATTAGCAAATCAGATGACCAGGCCCCACTCCATCCATCCTCTGGAATAGGTAAATCCATCGTGGAAAGCTTTATATAGAAGGCCAACTTCTATTGTTGATAATGGACAAAAAAGGAATGATCTGGTGGAACATATTCTTGATACTGCTCAAAAGAAGACCATAACAAATCCATGTGAGATTGTAATCTTTCCACCTTGGCCTGAAATAAGGGACATAATGTGGCATGTCTCTGAAGAGCTGCCAAGTCTACAGGGGATAAAAGAGAAACTGGCTGCACAGGACTCTGTGTATTAGACCGAGACTGAGCCAACTGATCTTTGAGTTGCTGGATTTGAGCATTGCTCTGGTCTAAGATAGTTGTGGTGGATTTAAACTTCTCTGCTTGGGCAGTTATCACCTCCTTCATCTCTTGACTCTCCTTCTGTAACTTATCCCTCTCCTCTGTTACAGCAACCACTTGAGACCTAGCTTCTGCCAACTCAGCTTTCAACTTAGAGATTTTAGCTTTCTGAGTATCCATGAGCTTAGTGTACTGCTCCATTTGCGTACAAAGGTCAAAGAATTTCTCCTGAGCGGAGGCTAACTCAGTATTGGTCTTATTCAGTTCCGCCTTAGACTGCTGAACTTCATCATAAAATGAAGAATATAATTGCTGGATACAGGCAGTCATCGAAAGTTCAATAGAACTCTGGATATCCTTGCACAAGAACGGAATAGCATCTCCTATTACCAGGCGGTGAACAGAAGGAATAGTAAGGTCTAGCATCCTGTCTCTATGGGCTCTGAAAAGATTTGGCGTCTGAAGGAATGCAGGCAAGGTGCTGCAAGACTGGGCAGGAATTGTCACTGGAACTGGAGGAGGAATAGGCACTAACTCAGCCACCCTCTTGAGGCATTTTCTCTGAATGACAAGGGGAGGAGGAGAATCATCATCCTCAATTATCACATCATCATCTTCATTATGAGGCGGAGGAGGAACTTCTGGAGGATCAATTGGAGGTAAAGGAACTTTCTTTGCAGGGGCAGCATGTAGCAAGAAGACATAGAGGAAGGACCCAAATGTAACATTAGTCACATTTCCTAGAGTAGCTCGGATAAAGTGGTGATCCATCTTGGAGAGGAGGTAGGTACTCCAATCAATAGTTATGCCTTTCAAAATCATTTGTGAAGCTGTAAACAACTCCTTGCAAAGATAATGAGATGGGGATTTCGCAGGCATGAACCTGTCCTGAAGGAATTGGCATAGTTGTTTCCATAGGGGATTGGAAATCATGGAGACACCCACTCCTGACGTGGTAATGACCTTCTTCGGATCAAGAACATCTTGAGTTTGCTTCTGCAACAGCTTCAAAATATCGTCATTGGTGAACAAATGTTTGGCAGCAGGGACAGACTCCCCACGATATGGCAAACCAAGAGCCTTTCCTAGACTCTTCGGTGTCAGAAGAACAGTAGTGCCATGGATTGGACCAGACCTCTTACTGTAAGAGGTTAAAAACTCGTCACAAATGGTAGGATCATCTGGAACCAGTGGGAAAGAAAGGCTCACGAACTTGGACAAGCTCGCTTTAGCGACAACGTCCGAATCCAGTAACAAAGAATAATCATGTACAACCAAAGGAACATACTGAATCGGGGGAGGAGTACGAGAGGGCGCCATTCAGATGGTTACACACACACACCACAAACACAGACAAACAAAGAGAATGCCTGCAAAGCAACAGACGAAAACCAAGGATAAGATATCAACCAAGGTGATAAAGCGTGACTCGACCAACTATCCCCAAGCAAACCACAGCCTAGAAAAAATTCGACATGACCTCTACACATATGCGACCGAAAGCTTCATGCTATGCAACATGTAAACACCCAAATCCCAGTATCAGGTAATAAAGAGAAAAAAACTTCACACCGTACCCTTAACCGTAACACAGAAACCGAACCAAGACATAACAACAACCCACACATATCATGACCACAACTTTGATAATCAGGTTTGCCATGGAGACAACTCCGAAGACTTCGCGTACCCATCCCACGAAGCGAGTTCATTAAAAAGGGGAAATAAGTGCAGTGAGGGGGAATTAATTTAATGAAAGGTTAATTTTAGGAATTATTAAAAAATGAGTGAATTTTTAATTAAGTGATAAACCTTAACAAGAAAACGACGGTTCCTTCTTAAAATTTTAATTACAAATTATTAGGTTGGAGCGGTGCATTAATCCGAATCCCAGACTTCGATGCCAGACTGGGGTCTCTAAATGCAAATTCATGTATTAAAAATTAAGGTGATGTGGAGCACTTTTTTGCCATCGCGTGCTTTTGTGACGGCTGGTTCATTGTTAATAAAAATATTAAAGTGCCTCTGAAGCGCACCTAGCGCATGCTAAGTGAACGGTGGGCTGATTTTAATTAGAAAAAGGTGTGTTTAGTGCGAGCGCGCGTGCCATGGTGGTTTTTAGGATTCATGTTTAAAATTAAGCGTGAATTTTGGGGTAGCAAAAAAAATAAAAAATATAAAAGGAAAAATACCTGAAAGTGGGTGTATGTGTATGCAATGAATGCACACTTCTCAATCCCAAAATGTAGGTTAGCAATCTAAAAAGAACCAAGGTATCTCGATTTTTGTAGATTTTTCAGCTTGTGTTTGGAATTAAGGAGGATTTGTCATGAATTTAGCATTTAATGAAATATTTTTACCATAAAATAATAATGGAATAAAATGGCACAGCATTTTCAACTTAGAAAATATTCCAAAAATAAGCAAAGAAGTTGATGGAATTTTCAGGAATTTTTCTGCAATTAAATTGGTATTTTTACCAATTTTAATGAATTTTTGCTCATTTTGTATGTATTTTTAAAAGATTTTTTACTTTTAAAATTTTCTTGAAATTTTTTTCTAAAATTCTTAGTTTAGAAAAATATTTCAATTTACTGCAGAAATATTGGAAAAAATTTTAAGATTTTTTTGTAATTTTTTTTGAATTTTAATTGTTTTTTAATGAATTTTTTAATTTGTAAAGGTATTTTTAAGGTTTTTCAGGTTTGGAAATTAAAAATCCGGGAATATACCCAAGAATGGACTGCATGTCAGCTGCGTGTGAACAGTCGGCTGGTGCACACCACCGCACGGACCAGCGAACGCGCATCCCCGCGCATGAACAGCCGCTAACAGACTCCCGCACCCGCACACGAACAACCACGAACACAACCACGCGCGCACACACACCCTTTCGTGTGTCAGCGGGCTGAGAATAGGTGCTGCAGGGTTCTGCGGGGTTTCTCCGTTTTGTTTGGTTGGGAGGTCTCGACGGGGGTTACGGGGGGGTACGGGGCGTAAGAGGGTGAGAAGGGGGGAACGGGGGCCTGGGTGGGGTAGGTGGGTTGGGTGGTAACTGGGTAGGACTGGGGGCTTGGGTGGGGGGATGGTGGGGTTGTGGGGGTGTTAGGAGGTGGGAGTGTGTTTGGGGGGGAATGTGGGCTTATGGGGGGGTGGGAAAGGTTTGGTGGGGTTGTGGTGGAAACGGCGTGGCGGGGGGGCCTGACAGGGCAAGCGGCGACAACTCCACGAGGAGGCGGCGGGGACGTGCCAGGGGCGGCGGGCAGGGCGAGGTGGTGCCAAAGGCGCGCCAGCGGCACGGCGAACTCGGGAGGGCGGCGGGCGGCGGACTGCAGGGGACGTGGCAGGTGGCGACGCCCAGGCGAGGCTGGCGAGCAACGTCGACAGCGTCCAGGACGGGCGGCCCAGGCGAGGCCAGGTGGCAGGCCCTGTAGGGCGGCGGGCGGCAGGGGGCTTCTGCGACGAAGGGCGGGGGCGTCCACGAGGAGGCGGCGGGAGAGGAGGGAGTTAGGAGAAGAGGAGGAGGAGGGAGGAGATGAGGAGGAGGAGGAATGGATAGGGAGGGAGAAGGAAGGGAGAGGGAGGGAGAAGGGCATGCAGGGGGGAGATGGGGAGGGAGGTGGTTGGGGGGGAAGGGTGTCGGGGAGAGAGAAAGGGGGGCGGGGGGGGATAAGGGAGGGTGCCCATGGAGGGTGGGGAGGGATGGGTGCCCATGGGGGGGATGGTGGGTGACCATGTGGGGGGGGGGGGGGGGGGGGGGGGGGATGGTGCCCATGGGGGGTGGGGATGGTGACCATGGGGGGACGGGGGAAGAAAAGTGAAGTAAATAATGAAAAAAATGAATAATTCAAATAATTAAATTAAAATAAAAGAAAGGTGTGCCCCTGTCCCGCGCGCGTGCGCGGGGTGGGGTAAAAAAATTTGCAGTGACGGGATAGAAATAGCATCGGGATGTCGATACGAGTACAGCGACGCGATCGGGGCGTGTGGAGACGCGTAAAATCGAAAACGGGCGTGTTCACGCGCAGGACGAGTCATGCGAAACACGGATAAACAAGAAAAAATTAATATCTCACAATCCGGGTATCGAAACGAAATGACGTAAAAACAAAAATAGTGTAGGACAGCAGGGGGAAGACCAAGGAAATGTGCAACGGGGGTTCCGGGGGGTAAAGGGCATTCACATGCAAAAAACACGAAAAAGGGGTCCAAAAACGCAAACGAATATTAATATCGAAAGATCTGTGCCTCGGAACGAGGTGCAAGACGAAGGAAAAATGAGCAGAAAGACGTGCCGACAATCCTATCATGTCAAAACATGGGTCCGATGGAGAGAATACGCGTTCACATGGGAAAAACCCAAAAAACAAACCCGAAAATGGAATCAGAAATTAATAAAGGACGAACCGCTTGCCGGAATGACAGGTAGTAAAAAGGAAAAATGTCCACATGAAGGAGTGGTACAGGGTTGTCATGGTAAAATGCAATTCCGATGGAAGTAGGAGGGGGTCACATGCAAAAAACACCAAAAATATGCCCAAAAACACATTTAAAAATTAATAATTAAAAATCCAGAAGTCGAAAGAGGGTGGAGGAAAAAGGAAAAAGACGAGGGAAGGCGCGATGGACACGGCTGTCAAATCAAATTGAAATTCCGATGCAAACAGGGCAAGTTCACATGGAAAAATGTCAAAAGACACACGAAAATGTGTCGAAAACCCGCAAAAATTAATAACGGAGGAACCAGACATCGGAAGAACAGGGAGTAAAAAGGAAAAATGTCAGGGAGAAAGTGATTGTCAGGGCTATGACATCAAATCACCGTTCTGAAGCAAGAAAACCGCGTTCACATGGAAAACTGACCAATTTACGCAAAATGCTTCAAAAATGAATAACTTTAGAACCGGATGGCGGAACAGGGGTTGGTAAAAAGGAAAAATGGTCAATTCAAAGGGATGAACATGGCTATAAGGTTGGATGTGAATTTTGGTGAACGTAGGGTGCATGCACATGGCAGGACAGCAAAATCAGGGAATGAAGGAAAACTGCAACGGAACAGCCCCGAGGGTGGGTGAAAAATGAACGGATGGGTGAGGAAGGGACCCAGCAAGGTAAAAGCAAGTCATGGTGTACATGCATGAGCAGGTTGAGGCATATGCAGAGGGGTATGCAATGTAGATGCGCAGGGACACGTCCCCACACTTAAGACCTTAACGGGTAGGGTTGACCGAGCAACAGGGACCTACTACCACTCCACAGACCATCCACGAACGTCCCCACACTTAAAACATGACCGTCACTGAGAAACAGAAGGTGTAGGGTTAGAAAAACTTGGCCCATGTTGTTGAGAATCAAGGTGGACTGTCAATGGCACGTCCTGTGTCGTTGTCGGCTGCAGGGGTACTAAGGTTCGCTCCCAGCACACGTTCGTCGTGGCAGGGACCACGCGGCACTACCCAGGGAGGTAGCTAGTTGAAGGAATCGCAGGAAATTTGTCGATGATGAGGAATGTTGCACTCAACTCACAATCATTCATATGGAATGAAAGAGCAACCACTCGTCCCATGACTAATATCACTCGAGGAATAATGATTGAAACCCATATCTCAAACCCGATTTAGGAATCGACAAGGGAATGGTGCAGAGGGAGTATGCCAGGGTGCACAGTTGATGGTGCATTAGTGCGTCCAACCCGTCTGGTATAGGTGCAAGGAGGAAGGCAAGGGAGCCTTACAGTGCAGTGTACAGAACAGGGTGACGTGTCCTGTGATGACGGTAGAGACCCACCCCGTGGGTGCATAGGGAAACACGAATATACCTGACTCCAAGTGTCGTAATGTCTCTCCAATCTCGCCTCTCAATGAGTGATTAAGGAAACACCAGTCACACTCAGCCCACCCTCTGTCTCACGCTCTGTTGAAAGATACAGAGGGCAGCCCTTTCCTAAAACCCATGGATGTAATCCTCACGGTCACTTGTGCACAGGTTGTATGCCTTGTGCGCATTTGATGGTGCAACTGTGCATCTCACCCTGTGCCAGCATACGGTGCGAGAAGGAAGGCCAAGGAGCCTTATAGTGCAGTGGACAAGAACAAATCGTGCTTTGTGCATTGAGAGGCCCATCCCGCGCATGCAACACTTCATTCACACTTCTCACCTCTCATTTGATTTGAAGGGAAAAGACTGGTCTCTCGCCCCACCCTCTGTCTCACTCTCTGTTGATAGTTACAGAGGGCAACCATACTCACTTTCCCATCCGGTTAGGATGAAAGCTCACATCACTCGATTGTTTGTCTATGAAGATCGTTGTGTCTGTTGTTGAAGAGGCACACCCAGGGAGGTAGCCATCAAATCTGGTACTTCAATTGGTTGTAGAAAAGATCGTCTGCGAAAGGGGGCAGACAAACTGATGAAGTTGCAGAGACAGCGCACCAAGGGAGGTGGCTTCAAATTTCTTCTGGACAATGTGCTGCTGGTGAGTCAGTTATCCTGAACTGCGGGGTGTTACCACCTTTTCCACAGCCAGCTTCCCGCCCAAGGGTGTTAAACACCTGTTCTTGGAACAAGGCCTGTTATGACAAGGAATTGCTTCCTTTTCTCCCATAACAGTTTTTTTTCGTTTCTTGTTTGTTTTTTTTTCTTTTCTTTTTCTCCTACTCCCGAGGGTGTCTCCACCTTTTCTCGAAGAATAGATCGGCATGACAGGGACCGAAGTCATTTTCTCCCATGACCGATATATTTTTTTTCTTTTTTTTCTTCCAAATTAAGCAAGGGAATGGTGGAAATACCATTTGTTAGAACCCACCTCGCCACTGTCGCGCTGGTGGAAAATAGAGGATAAGAGATCAGGGGCGAAAGATGGGGTTGAGGGGACAGAGGGTTGCGTCCACCTCATCAGGAGTGGCTGAAGAACGGCTATCAGAAGTAGCATCATAAGAGGTATAATGCCACGCCAACGAGGGAAAGGATCAGGTGACCGTGATTGTCAAGATCCCCAAGGAGGGAAGTACTTCTTCAGGCGATATCCATTGATCAGGAAGGGATCATCAGAGGCATCAACGGTCTGCACTTGGATAGAGCCATTAGGGTTGATAGCAAGTATCTTATATGGGCCCATCCACTGCTGTTGGAGCTTGCCAGGAAACTTGCCAAATCGTGAATCATAGGCTAGGACCAAATCACCTTCTTTGAACTCCTTATGCTTGATGAAGCTGTCATGGTAAGCCTTACATCGAGCTTACGTGGCTTCCATGCACTGTAGAGCCATCCTGCAAGTTTCGTCCAAACATTCCAGGTGTAGGAGATGGCATTGCAGTGAATCATCGTCCCCCAAACGCTCTTTGATAGCCACTCGCAAAGAGGGAAATTCCAGTTCAACAGGGAAAACAGCTTATGTACCATACACCAGCTGAAAGGGTGTCTGTCCTGTTGTTGCTTTATGGGAGGTTCTGTACGCCCAGAGGGCCTCTGTAAGTCGATCATCCCAATCACGACGATGTGCGGCAATTGTTCTTGTCAAAATCAAGCAGAGGATGTGATTCGTGACTTCGACTTGGCCATTGGCTCTGGGGTAATAAGGAGTGGACTTGCGATGGCGGATCTTATACAGCTCTGTCAACTCTTCCACGACTTTATTAATGAAATGAGTGCCTCTGTCACTTACCAGCTCTAGGGGACTACCAAAACGAGTGATGATATTCTCGTACATGAACAGGGCCACGCTGTTACCATCGTCCCGGTTTAGGGCTTTAGCTTCACACCACTTTGTGACATAATTCGTACATATCAAGATGTATCTGTTCTGTTTCCTTCTAGTGGGTGGATCGATTGGGCCTACGAAGTCGATGCCCCACTTCTCAAACAGCTTCAAAGGAAGAATAGGTTGCAGTGGCATGGCACTGGTCTTGGTAGGTTGCCCCATTCTCTGACATGCATCACATTGCTTGCAGTAATCATAGGCATCCTTGTGGAGGGTCGGCCACCAGTATCCTGCTAGCAGAGCCTTCCTGGCTGTGGCTTATCTTGCAAAGTGGCCTCCACATGGCTCGTCATGGCAAGCCTTCAGAACAATCCCAATCTCATCTCCTGCAACACATCTTCTAAGCACTTCATCTTTGCCCTTCGTACAGTGCACCGCGTAACAGGGTGTAGGGGGCTCATTCCAATAGAAGCTTCTTCCTTTCCCGACTAGAAATGCCAGGAGGGTACTGTTGGGTTGCCAGTAGATTGGCAATGTCTGCATACCAGGGGGTTACAGTTTCTACCAGGAATAGGGAAGCATCAGAGAGGTCTGGATCATCCTGCTCCTCGTCTGCAGTCTGTGGGATACGCGACAGATGATCGGCCAGAACATGGGAATGACCAGGTTTGGTAATTACCTCAAAGTCGAACTCCTGGAATAAGAGCAACCATCTCACCATTCATCCTTTCACGTCTGCTTTGTTCATCAGGAAGGACAGGGCCTCATGATCCACATAGAATTTAAAGTGGGTAGATAGGAGATATTGGCGAAACTTCTCTAGGGCAAACACCATTGCCAAGCACTCCAGCTCTGTCACTGTGTAGTTCCGCTCCCTATCAGTGACTTTTCGGCTTGCATAATAGATGGGTTGATCTAATTTCGAGGGGCCCTTTTGACATAGGACAACACTGAGCCCTTCAACTGATGCATCAGTGTGTACATGAAACTCCTTCGTCCAATCAGGAGATTGCAGAATGGGTGCCTCAATCAGACACTGCTTCAGAGTGTTGAAGGCTTTATCACATTCTTCCATCCAAAGAAACTCTGCATCTTTCCTCAGAAGCTTGTGCAAGGAGGTTGCCTTTGTTGCAAAATGAGCTATGAACCTTCTGTAGTAACCCACATGGCCTAGGAATCCCCTCAACTATTTGAGGTTGGTGGGTGCTGTCAAAGCTGTAATCTTTTCGATCTTTGCAGGGTTGTGCAGAGACAATGTGGCCCAACAGAACTCTAGAAGAGACCCCAAAGATGCATTTGTTGAGTTGAGGAAAATCCCATACTCTCGGCATCGGTCAAAGCATTGTTCCAAATGTCCCCAGTGTTCAGGGATCAAACTATAGGCACAGAAGTCATCCAAATATACCTCAATAAAGTCGTGCAGATGATTTTAGAATGCGGCCGTTATGACTAGCTAGAAAGTAGCAGCAGCATTGCAAAGCCCAAACGGCATCACTCGGTAAGCGTAGGTCCCCCATTCTGTGGTGAAGGTTGTTTTGGATTGGTCTTCTTCTGCTATCTGCACTTGGTTGTATCCACTAAATCCATCCAGAAGGGAATAAAGCTCATGTCCTGCCACTGTGTCCAATAGTTGGTCTGTGAAAGGGATAGGAAAGTGATCCTTCTTGGTCTTGGAATTCAACTTGCGGAAATCCACACATATACGAAGCTTGCCATTCTTCTTGGGTACAACCAGATGGGTGAGACCCATTCACTATTTGCCACTGGATAGATGAACTCGGCTTCCAGAAGCTTCAGCAGGTCTGCTTTCACCAAGGTTGAATAATTCGGGTTCATCCACCTGTGTCGTTGCCGTACGTGCTTGGCATCAGGCTCCAAATCAATATGATGCTGACATATTGTGGGATCAATCCCCTTTAGGTCTTTGTAGGACCATGCAAACACGTCCAAATTCTCTTTCAACAAGTTGTACAAGGTTGACAACTCCTCTTTTGGTAGGCTGCTACCCACCTTCAAATGGCATTCAGTGCCATCTACATCCACAAAAGTTAACTGCCTTTCACCTTCTACTTCACAGATGAAGGTCCCACGGACTGCTTCTGGATACAAATCCGACTCCTTCAAGGGGGTGGTGTCCTCTTCTGATGTTCCACTAGAACCGACTTCTTCTTTAGCTGGAGACTTAGGTTGCTCCTTGAGACGTTGAAATGGGATTAGAGCCATTTCGGGTTTGGTTTCACGATTAATTACCTCTTGGCTTGAAGACTTATCTTCTGATGACGAGTCCAGGAACATCACATAACAGGGACCCTCTGATGCCTATTGGGTTTGTGGGACTGGTGCTTGTTGACATGGTGCATCATCATCATCTTTCTTTGGCAAAGGTGGTTGAGGGCGACATGAGCGGCTTGTTCTTCTTCAACCATTTCTTATAAATATTTTGCATATGAGAAAATCCATTTACCAGACCAAATGGTACCATCGCCATTCTGTCCCACAGCATGAGCTCGTCTGCTTCTGATGCTTCTGGAACTTCTTCTTCATATATATCCTCTTCAGGTGGGAAAGACTCTTCCATCTTGCGTTCATAACCTTTTTCTTCAATATCATCTCCATCCTCTTCGGTCTCTGTCTCTGTCTCTGTCTCTGTAGGAGTTCTGTAAGAGAAGAACAGGTTCTCTGTCTCATCTTTTGCCTCTGTCTCTGGCTCTGCTATGGCCATGTAACAGGGAGAGCAGTACATCCATGCTTCTATCTCACTGTCAGAAGTGATTTCGGAAATCGTTCCTGGTTCAAGCAGGAAGTATTCACCCATTGATAGTGGCTTTGCATCTTTTGGGAGTTGGCTTACAGTATCCACTGTTAAGGAACGTGCCTTTGTTTTCTTGGGAAGGATCTGTTTGACAGCATCTTCATCTGCTGATGTTCCATCTGTAGCCTCATCAGGGGAGTCAGAAGATAATTCCAAGGAGGTGGATCCATGTCCTTTTTGAGCACCATATAGCTTCAGCACCACTTTATTAGGTCCTCTACCCAAGGTCAAGGTTCCTTTGAACCAATCCGTCCTTGCTCTGGCTTCAAAAAGCCATGGTCTGCCCAGTAACAGAGGGTAGGATGTACCATAAGAGTTTGGCTTCACCACTAGATAGGTTAGCCAATAATATTTTCCAGCAACTGTAGTCTTCACATATGGGAGAATGCCCAAAGGCTTGATTCTGCTCTGATCCGCCAATTTGATGAGCCATTGGGTTGGTTGCACACCTTGTAGGCCTAGATCCTTCATTGTCACATCCGTCATAATGTTCACTGATAACCCACCATCAATCAGTGCATTTGCAATAAAGCAGCCTTCTATCCACACGCCAGTCTCTGGGGTACTCGGATCTAGGAAGGCGTTAGCCACGTCCACTTCTTTTACAGGCTCTGGAGCTTTGTTGGACTTTGTTGCTATTGAGGGAGCAATCCTTAAGCCACATCTTCTTGTCAGTATACTTTTGAACCTTTTTCGGCAACTGGGAGACAACATCAACAATTGTCAGAATGTGAGGTTTGGTTTAAGGTATCTAGATCTCTGACCAGATCGTATTCCTTAATAGGATCCACTGGCTTCTCTAACCGGTTAGGGAATGGGGCAACACCCATTTTCATTTTCCTTTTTCTTCCAACAAGGGCATCATGGGGACTTCTTCTGCCACTTGTGGCACTTCCTCCTCTTCTATCTCTTGAACCTCTGCTCCTGTCTCTGGAATTGTCTCTGTGACTCTCTGTGGCACTGTAGTGCTCTGTACGGCACTGTCAGGCTCTGTTTTGTTCTGTTCTTCTGGTGGAAGATTGAACTTCACTGTTCTGGCAGGAGGATTATTTTCTTTCTGGATAGGTGGTTCCTTCTTCTTTGTATGCGTGATGGCAGCAACTTCCAATTCCACTAAATTGGAGGTAGGCTCTTGGGCCTTGGCTGGACTATCAGTAGCACTGTTTTTCACTGGGGCTGGGCTTGGACAGTCTTTTGCAGTGTGGCCTTCTCCTTTGCATCGACTACATAAGGGCTTATAATCCACTGACCTTCTGGGATTTGGAAAATTTGGTGAAATGTGTCCCTTTTCTCCGCATCTATAACACATCACTTCTGATCTCTGACCACCGCCAGACTGTCTTTCTCTGTAACTTTGAGAGGGAAACCTCCTTGGACCGAAATTAGGACCAAACTCTCTAGGCTTGGGTCCAATATCCTGTGTTGTCATTTTGGATTCCAGCAAGTTGAATCTTGCGTCTTCTTCCTTCCTTCTCCTATCATGCATCTCCTTCAGAAAGCAAATATCCTCTGTATGGTTCTTCCGCAAACAGTAGGAATAGAAGGCTCCAGGAATGGTTGGTTTTCGTGTACATTCAGTGGCTAAATGGCCTGGTTGATGACACTTACCACACCAAGTATTTGACCGCATCACATCTCTTCCTGCTTCTGCAACGTTGGATATGCTAGTGGTATTCACTTTCAGTGTCTGTAGCTGCTCTATATCACATCCATCAACTCCTTTTTGATATTTGCAATTGAGTTGGATAAATAATCCTTCAAGCTTTCTCCTCCTGAGGTACTGGAAGTAGGGTTTTGAGGAGTCTCTGTAATCACTGCATAAACAGGTTGGGCTGGTGCAGAGGGGTCTCTGTTCTGATTCGGATTCAGAGCTCCTGTTTGAACTGGTGGGCTCTAGTTGGTAGGGTTCCACTGTTGCTGCTGATTTGGCATTGGGGAAATTGATTGGGACCATTGTTGTTGTGGTTGAACCATCATTTGAGGCATTGATTGTGACCACTATGGATTTGGTGCACTGTACTGTGATACTGGGGGCATCTGTTGGTAGGGGTAGCGGACAGTCCCTGGGATTGCATTTGGTGGGTACATCATTCCTGGCATCAAAGAAGATAGTACTTCTCTTCCTGGATTCATCGCCAATCTAGCTTCCACTTCATCGTATAGTCTTGTACCTTCTGTTGCAGCTTGCAGTGTGGCTGGTCTTTGCACCTCCACAAACTTACGGACTTCTGGTTGTAATCCTCTGAGAAACACCCCCTTCTGAATGCCATCATCTAGATTATGGTTAGTCCATCTCTTCAAGATAGATTCCATTCGTGAGACATAAGCTTCTACTCTTTCTCTAGAGGACTGACTTAGGTTCATAAATTCCTCTCGCATCCGCTCTTCAAAACCTTCACGCGTGAATTTAGTGAGGAAGGCCAACTTCAGGTCATCCCATGTGCCAAAAGTTCCTGCTACTTGTCTCTCATACCACTGAAATGCCGCGCCCTTGAAAGTGGCGAGGAATATTGCTAACCAATGCTCAGGGGTTCTGGCATTGTTAGCCACACATGCTACCATAAACTCTGCTACATGAAGATCGAGGTCTTCATTGTACTCTCCCTTAAAAACTGGCAATGGAACTACATTCGCTGGCATATCATCAATATTTCCAGGACGGATCTGGCTTGGGAGTGGACCTCCAGCAGGAGGATGAAGGGCTTGATGTGCCATTGGGACTTCTGTGAAGAGTTCCGCAAGGGCGTCAAAGGCCGCTTCTGCTGCAAGCTCGTTCTCAGCTTTGATTCTTGCTTTCTCTCTTCTCACGTACCTCTGGACTCGTTCTAACACTTGCCTCTTTATTGCATCATTCATCAGGGGGTTGGCTCCACTATGTTGTTAGTGCTCCACAGAGGGATAACAGAAGGCTTCAGTCTCTGGAGGACTGTCTTGCCAACATTTCTTCTACTTCTTCCTTTTCAACGTCTCTGAATTCTACTTTCATGCCACTGCACAGAGGAAGGTATTCGGTTCTGAAGGTGTCAAAATGCATACATCTGAGCATTGTGGTGGTGCCATCATCATAGTAATGCCAACTTCTGATGGTTTCAATAGTGTATGTTGTAAAAAACACTCTGTCTACCAACTTCTAGTGAGTTTCCAATTGAACAAATAGAAGATTATCAGATCCCATGTATCTTGCTGTTGAGCATCCATGAACAAATTCCAACTCTTTTCCTTCTTGTCTTTGTGAACCTCTACAGACCAAGACTCCTGAAGCTTCTTGACTATTTCCCACTTGATGATGTCTGGAAACTTCTCAATGAATGCCAAATCTTCCATAGATGGTCATTCTCTCTGTTTCTGCTCTTCAATTTGTTCCCAAACAGTTTGCCACTAAGATGCAAGTTTCTGTTGCTTCAACAGGAAGAGGAAACTGTCCAACACATAGAGCATGCATCATGATGGTGATATGTTTCCGCCATTGTGGGATGAACTTCTTGTGGAAAGTGGCTTTGATTATGAGAAATTCCAACTCTTTAGTGGAAGAAGGAACCTTACAAACATCCATTGAATTCTTCTCTTCTTGGCAATGCCATTTCTTTCATTTTCAACCTCTTCTCGTGCTTGTTGATGGCAAGATTCCCCGGCTGCGCACCAAAAACATGGAGACCCAAGAGGAACACCAAGGAAAAGGGAATTCTCTTGCAAGAAAATCTATCTTGTAACATCAACAAGCTTTTTTATTAGGTTTTATATGATCACAATGAAGAAAAGAACACCAGGCACAACAAATCTTCATGCAACATCATGTAGATCTCCCACGGATTTGATAGAATCAACCATATTCTTCAATATCTTCATAAAATTCATCAATAGAACAAAGAAAGCAAAGGAATACACCATCTTTGAATGGAAATACATCACATAGTATTCATCTTCAATATCTTCGTAGTTCTCTTTCAATCTCTCACATACAATCACACTATTTTGATAGATTTTGTTATCTCTGACTCTCTCTCTCTCTCTCCATCAATAGTACATCATCTCCTCACTAAAATCACTCAATAATAACCCTCAATAATCCTTCTTAGGTCGTGGATGCACCTCCCAAGAGGTATGTCTGATATAAAGAGGCACCAGAGCCACTACAGTGTCTTTTCATAGCTCACCACTATCACTTCACTCCAGTCTTTACTTGAGTCTTCAACAGCTACTTCTTTGACTTCTTTTAGCTCTTTTGTACTTATATTCACCTCTTTCCAAGGCTAGAAAATTTTCCCAAGCTACACTCTCATCCAACAGAACACATACAGAAGCATACAGAAGGTCTACAGAGTCTCACAGAAGCTCAACAGAGAGTTACAGAAGGTCAACAGAAAGCATCAGAACCACATAACTCATACCAAAACCATTCCAAACCATCAAAAATCACTCAATAAGCTTCCAAAAAATCTCAAAACCTATCAATCAATACTCCATCCTTACAGAGAGAAAATAGAACAAAACAGAAGCTCAACAGAAGCTATCAGGACCAAAGAGAACATATCAGAACATCATCAGAACTTCACATCTCTACTAATAAACATCATGAGCTTAATAAAACCATTCCAACCTATCCAAAACACTCTCAAACCACTTCCAAACCAATCAATCATTTCATAAAATTAACCATTCAGCTCTCAAAAACAACAAAAATCAGCCAAAAAAAGCCATTTCAACACTCAACTCTGTGTGTGTGTGTGTGTGTGTGTGTGTGTGTGTGTGTGTGTGTGTGTGTGTGTGTGTGTATGTGTGTCTCCCTGTCTCTCTAACTATCTCAATTGAAATATTTTTTAAATCACCATTTACAACAATAAAGAAAATAGTACATATGTGCTTAATAGGGTATTTTGCAGTGTTTCCAATTGACACAGTAATGGTATTCTTATAAAGGCTAGATAGATCTATAGAGACCTTTATTAATAGGCCATGTGATGAGAGGCAACACTATCCAATATCCATGAGCTAGTGATGGATACTTCTTACAAGAATGAACATACTTCCCTTTACTATTCATGATACCATTCTTTTCATCTACCTTCTTGGCATAATAGTGTGCAATCACATGTCCTTTCTTCTTATGGTAGAGTCACTCTTCTTAATAGTTTTTCTTAGTACCACCCTTCTTCACTTTGTCACCATTACTTTTGGTGAAGGAACTACCTTTATCTTATATGTTGGTGGAGAATAGAGAATATCCATTGTTTCCCTTCTCAACCTTTAAGCTACAACTCCTCTTCCATTAGTAATGCACATAATTTCTTAAATATCAAAGCTTGAGGACTCACCTAAAGTTAAGGATACTTATCTATGCATCAAACTTTGGTGGAAAATTTGGAATGTACCTTTAAGCTCTCTCCTTACTAGTCTTATGTATCCTAATGTCAACCATTTGGTTGTGCAAATTCTTGATTCGAGCAATGAATGCTTCTACCATCTCTCCTCCAGTAAAATCATGTATTGCTAAGGTAGCTCTCCAAGTTCTAGATCCTTGTTTGGTTGTGCAAATTCTTGATTCGAGCAATGAATGCTTCTACCATCTCTCCTCCAGTAAAATCATGTATTGCTAAGGTAGCTCTCCAAGTTCTAGATCCTTGTTTGATTTCACACTTCATACTAACGCTATTCAGCATGTTCTAAGTCTCTAATACCTTGGTTGTATACTAAATCAAGGTTAAAGCACTATCAAAACAACTTGTAACTAAGGTACGCAATGCATTTGTATTTCTTCATTTTTGAGCCCATAGAAGATCACCATTTGGAGGAATCTTATACTAAAATTTGATAAATTTGGGGTAGGTTGCAACTTTAGGTCAATTTCTAATACCATCTTCAAATTCTCATAATGATCAAGAATAATTGTAATTTTAAACTTTCACAAATGTAGTTTTTACTATCTAATTTGCATTCATCGAAGGTTGATGGTCAGTGTTTGAATTACTAGTATAATGACATCACTACCACATATCAACATCACTCCTCTTTGCTATTAAAGCCCTTGTCCCTTGTATACGCTTTACACTCCTTCGAGCCCTCTAGGCTCTAGTGCTATATAAAAATGACTGTCTAGAAATTTGTCATCTTAGTTGTCACTCTACATGTGTGTTGTAATAACTGAGTTGGTCAAACTCAACCATAGTTAGTGGTATGCTCAGTTAGAGACCTAGTGTGTTTATCAGTTATGTGTGTGATTAGACTTTAGTAAGCATTATTGGGAATGATGAGAAGAAGAGAACAATGAGAGTTCACTAGTCTCTGTTACAGCTCCATGTCTTTGTCTCTCTCTCTCCCTCTAAATCTTGAACATGGTATTAGGGCCTAAAGCATGAAGGATTGGCAATGGCCATTTGACATCAAAGACATCATATATGGAAAAAAAGTCATCAAAGGAGACCATGCTTATAGCCCATTTTTTTTGCAAAAGCCATATCTTGCTACAGAAATGGATTTGGGAGAAACAACCTGCAATTCTTGACCATTTCAACGTGATCTATAACTTTGCAAAAGAAAGTTTTTTCAAATTCTTCACAGATTTTGATATATTTAGCACAGACATGTGGAGATTGGTTGTTTACTACAGTAAACAACAGGTGGTTCTAGGGCACTAGTGGCTTTCATCCTAACAATGTATATGCCCTTATTCTCATACATTTGACCATGGATTTGGAGTGTTAAATGCTTTGTTTTGGAGCTTATTTGTAGGCTAGAAACAATGAACTTGTTGTTGTCCTGAATTTGGAAACAATATACCTATAGGGTTGAAGTATTTGTCACGCTTATTTGTTACTGAAAAATGCTTGGATCATATCACTTGACTGGTAGATGCTTTTTAGGATACTGCGAGAGCTGAAAGTCCAAAGTTTGGACTGATTTCTTGTTGGTTATACTAGGGTATTGACAGGTTATTGTCTGTAGGAAGGATATCTATCATCTTCACTTGACATACATGCAATATATTAACTCCTGCATAGAGTGGCAACTGTGTGAGATGTTTTGAGGTTGTTTTGAGGTATGAATACTCTTGTTTTAGCAGAGAAAATAATGTTAGCTATAGTATGGATAGGCTATAAACAACTTGTGGTTAGAGTATTTGGTTCTGCTACTTACATACAATATAAATATTGGTGCTTGTTTGGTCACATATTGAATCCCCAATGTATCGAGACATGTCTATGGTGGTTTAAGGATATTTTTGAGCTAAGAATGCCCTAATTATTGCAGAGTTTATGCTGCTAGTCATAACAAGTTGCTTGCCTGTCATAAACTATGGGAAATTATAGTGAATGTTAGCATCAGGTCTATGCATCTATTGATGCTTATATGGATATAGTTTGTTGCTAGGATATTTTGCCACTACCATAGAATGTTTTGAGCTAATTTTAGCTTGGTTTATGCTTGATTGACTATGTTTTTTCATTGAAAGAATACAGTTTACAACAAGCAAGTTGTCAAGAAACTCTATTTGAAGAACTACAAGAAACTGGTTCTGAACTGCAGGAAACTGTTCATGAACTACAGGAAACTGGTCCTGAACTACAAGAAACTATTCTTGAACTGCATGAAACTGTTCTTGAACTGCAAAAAGACTATTGTTGAATTGTAGAAAGTTTGTTTCTGAATTGCAAGAAGACTATTCCTGAATTGCAAAAAGTCTATTCCTGAACTGCAGGGAGTCAAGCACTCACAGATTGTATATAGCATTGAATACCTTAGTTGCAAATATGGAAAATGCTTAAGGCATTGACAATATCAATCAAATTGTGGGAGAGAAGCTTGATAACAAAAACTTTTCTCTATGGAAGTTTAGGATGCATAACTTTTTGATTGGTAGAGGTTATTGGGATTTTTGTACGGGGGCTAAAGTTGAACCCGAATTGCCTGAATAGAATCCTACACAGAAATAGTGGAGAACTCACCCATAGTGGTCGAAAAGAGCTAGTAAAGTATTGCATTGGTTTTCTTTATGCATTTCTAATGCGATGGCTATTCAAATTACTAGTTGCTATTCCCTGAAGGATGCTTGGGATGCACTCATGAAGAATTATGGTAATGTTACACATGTAAGAAAGATACATCTGAAGCAGTAGTTCAACAACATGTCTAGGAATGGTAGAAGCATTCAATCATAAACAACTAAAATAAAGACCATAACTGACTAGCTGGCTACTATTGGATCTCATGTTTCAGAGGATGATATGATTGCAATGACATTGAATGATATAATTGATCGGGTGAAAGATAGATTAATGATAGCTTTGGAGGGGTCTCTCTTTTAGAGTTTAAGAAGGCCACTAGGTTAGCTTTGTCTAACCTACCATGTTATGAACCTTCTATAGTTAGATATGGAATATTTCATTGATTTTTTTTAAAACCATTAAATAGCCCCATTGAGGGGGATGCTAGCCTCCCTAAGATCCCCCAATCAAAGGCTTGTTCTATGATCTTTGAACCTTAAAATAGGGGTCCCTAATAACTCCCATATTCCTTATCTTGATGCAGTGTGCCTCATGCTACTAAGTAAGAATAAGAGTAGCAATCTTAGGACTACAAGAAATAACACTAATATAAGGGGCATGTCTCATTATGCATGAGTGCATTTTGGGGGCTTGTTTTCTATTGTGTGTATTGATTTGTGAATATTGATCTTGAGCTTACCAAGGACTCCATCACCTTGTTGACCATGTCCTCATTAGAGGTGGCTATCACATCATAAGTATGCATGCACCTACCTACTATGGGTAGGAGTATCTCTATTAAGTTGGCAAGCTCAACATTTAAATGGACACTTATTTAGATGGTTATGCACATTGTTAATTGCACTATTCACAAGAGAAAAGGAGTGGATGGGCTTGTTCATGCCATGGTTAAATTCCACTCTACTCAAATGTTGTCATATGAAATGCAAATTAAGTTACATTGTTGTTTGGTTCCTTCTACTAAACTCACATTTTACACATCAAGGATCAGGTTTTTGGTACATAATCTAGTTATTCAAATTTATTTTCTAGTAAGGGGTATGCTTTCATAATATTTATTTTTGCAGTGTTTAGGGATGTCAAAGAGGAAGCTTTCGCTTGATGGAATGGAGCAAGAGGAGATTGAGCATAATTGTGATGACATTCTTTTTGTTTTTTTGTAGAAGATAGAAAACTCATCCAAATATATGTACATAAGGAGATGCTCAATGTCCCTTTTGATTTGCAAGAGTTGTTGAGTGATCTTGATGAGAAGCTTAGGGAGTAGAGAGGATTTCTATTCTAGATATGCAGAGTCTCTCTTAATTGATAATTATGTCCATTCTAATGATGTGATTTAAGCAACAAATGCTCCTAGCATAACTTTGATTTCAAGATATTATCTTGTTGACAAAGAGTTTAGAGAAGGCATGAAATAAACTGCCTTTTTCATAAGGGTTAGCAGCAATGCTTTTCAATTCACAAAGATATAGATTTTCTTGTGTTTCTCCAATATATGGAGGATTCCCCTTCAAAGGAAGGGAAAGAGAGCAAGGGTAAAGATACTACATATATGAATGAGGTTAAAGAGGAGACAAAGATGTTTCAAAAGGATGTTGAGAACCAACTAGTGCAAGGTTTTGATCCTGCTATGTTCAAGAGTCAAAAAATCACAAAGATAGAAGAAGAGGAGATGGGATTGAGTATAAAGATTGAAAAAGGCCCCTTGAATTGTATTCCTACATTTCCTACCTATCTTATTAACAAAAAAAGGTATGTATTGCTCAATGAACTTCAACATCTTTTTATCTTAGAGAAGATTACTACTTAACCATCCTAGCAGCATGGGGCCAAACTGATAAGGATTTCATAAATTATGAACCATGTCCACTAGCAACTCTAGATGTTGAGGGGGAGAAATTTCAAGATAGGTCCATGGCCCTACACACATGTATCAATGATATTGTGGAATATGAGAAGGGGCTATCCACAAAAGAAGAGTTCTTAGAGGCACAAAAGAGGCTTGGCATTGAGAGCATGGGGTATGAAGATACACTAAAGTAGCCTTTAGAGAAGAAGATAAAGAACTCAATAAATCTCTATGATGAGAACCTTCTTGATGATGAAAACTTAAAGGTATTAAAGATATTTCCAAGATCTTCTTAGGCTTGGTTGTAGGTATTAAAGATAAGTGACTTTAAGATTTGTATCAACTAAAAAGGAAACTTTTTTCTTTCTTATGCAGTTTGAAATTGAAGATCTTGATAACTTTCTTGGAAGAGACAAGGGCTCTAGGCCACTAAAGCTTCGAAAAAGTGGACTTTGCCACTATATTGAAAGCTTAACTAATCAAACTATTGCAATTTATCACAACAGATTCTCAAGCTCTGTAGGTTTGCTAATGGTGGATTTAAAAGCTACTTGCAAAGTCATTGGATTTGAAGTTTTCAATAAAGGAGTTGAGAAGATAATTTTGGTAGAGAAGGAAGAAGTCATAAGGGTTTTTGGCTACATATCTAGTTACAATGGGTCTAGAGCTGGATACTTTGGAGTCCTTAGCTCCTATTTACTCTCCCATGTGGGAGGTGTAAAAATTTTGAAACTTCTCCCAAGCTACAAAAAGTAAGTTTTTTTGAAATCTAGAGGTCTTATTGAGTGGGATGAATCCAAGGATTCCTCTACAAATAGAGATAGACTAAAAGATCCTAAAGAATAATCAAGGGTTTCTTGAAACCTATCTTTTTCCTTCTGTTTTTTAGTTTGTAACCATTCTAAAAACCTCTACTTTGCAAAAGAGTTTCGACATTCCTCTTTTCTTTTATGTGTAACCATTTGTATGGTGTTTGTCGAAGATGATATATTTTATGATGTGGTTGTATCGTTAAGCTTGAATTTATACCAAATTTGTTTGTAAAACCATTGAAAGACCTCTAGCAAATTGTTTGTATTGACTATTCCTCCTCCATGTGTTGTGTGCCTAAAGAATTTTATTCTTGCTTGATAATGTGACTTTTTTATGCCTTGGGTTGACCCCAAATAGATAGAGTTCCATATTGTTTAATAAAATATGGAGCATACTTATATAAAATGTATTGTACAATTAAAAAACAAAGAGAGTTGGTTAAAAAATGTTACATGAGTTAGATAATGAAAGAACATATCAATTTCTTACTGTACAAACATAAGAACTTCTTACCATATAGTGAGTGAAGTGTTGATTACCCCAAGCTTCTATCATTATATTTTTGAAAAGGTTCAATTAGTCTTTGAAGTCTTTGAGTTCATCATCTTTCTAATCTTTTATCTTGCATTTCCTAAACTTTGGCTTTTCTATTTTGAGCCAGTCCATTATCAGTATGATCCTTAACTACATTATATAGGGATTTCCGCCAAGCTTTCCATGAAAGCCTAGGATCCTTTTAGCCTTCACCCCACCAATAGATGACTTTTTGGGGATACAATTTCCATCCTTGGACTTTTAAATATGTGATTCAATAACAACATTACCTTTATGTAAACCAATCGCAAATAAAACTTGCTTGATCTTTGTTATAACATCTTATCTAGCTATAAGCATTTTAGCTTCCAATCAAACTCTACGTAAAGATGAATAATCTTTTCAATTATTATGCAAAGTGCATGAATTGTACATAGATGAGCATTGGCCATAGAAATATCTAAAATTGGCTTGAATTATGGGTCTTCAATATGCCTGGGGGGGGGTTTTGTTCCAGTTGCTTGAGCTCAGCTATGCAGTTGGGGACATGCAATTTAGGCAAGGACATCTAGAGTTTGCTCCTTTAGACACATTGCACATGCATTTGATTGTCTTTAAGTCACTAGTTATGTGCCATTTGACCTTGTAGTTTTCATTTTCCTTGATAAATAGCTCTTCTCTTGCTTGTTGGTTCTTATTCACATTAGATATTGAAGTTTGATGAAAAATCCAACACAATAAATCAAAATCCACTATGTCTACTTCAAAAGTTCCTAATCACTAGATATTGTATTTAGATTGAATACTAAATGACATTGAATCATTGCAATAACTTACTGAACGTGCTCTATTCATCAAAGCAATGGAGACTCTCTTTAACTTTGTATATTTTAAAATCTCACTTTCATCAAGTTTACTCACAAACCTGGCTAGTCCTTGTGCCTCTTCTAAAGATACATCATAGAATCTAATCATCATACATTTTAGGATAAGAAAATTGAGAAAAATATTATTAAATTCATTGTAAATAACCTATTTTTAAAAACTCTTGAAGTTGGCCTTGATATGAAAGGCTAACCAAAATTTTCATCACCTCGCCATTAACTCTTTGTCTAATAGTCTTCACCATAGATGGCCTTGGAAGTAAACAATTTTGTATCTAACGTATACATCGTTGAGTACTAATAGATGAGATGGACGCTAACAAATTGTGAATGCAAGGAAAGAAACATATAGATTTGTGGATGGATGGAAATATTTATCCTAGGGATCCTTCCATAGGTAAACCTCCTAAATTTTTTAATATTCATGACTACGTGAGATATGTTGGGGAAGGTTATAATGGGATGCTTGGCTATTGTGCAAGGTTATGCTCTGCATCTTACACATACATAGCTCAAATGAACAAAATGAAAAAAACATTATTAATTACACAAACAAGCAATTTTTAGCTTACAAATAAGATTGATGTTTTGGAAAATGCTAATAAGTCATTACAAGACAAGTTAGTACAATTAAGTAAACTCCAATAGGATTCAGAGAGAGAAAGAGACCATTAAAAAATATAACTAGCTTGTGTCAGAGAGTAAAGAAAAGAAGATAGAATCTTGCAAAGAAACATGTCTCTAACATATCGAGCATTAATATTCGAGAGAGTGAGAAGAGCATTAGTCTTTTAAAAGAGACCATGAATAAGAAGAATATGAACGTGGATTTGAGAGGCCCAACTCTTAAAGAATTGGTAAAGGACTTAAAAGGATATAGTAAAGCCAAACGAAATTGTAGAGACATGTGATATTGTGGATATTAGTCAAAAAGGTTATCGTGCTATCTCTAGATTATGGTTTAAAAATCTTAAATGTAACATAATAACTGCATTTGGGTTGCCTTGAGCCCTTGCAGTATCGATTGCAAGGATTGCCATGAATCATAAGATTTCACATGTTTTTGGAAAATACATTCATACTGAAGCACCTATGCCATACGAAAAGACAAAAAGAAAATCTAGTTTTGAATACAATGTGTTTAACAATATATGGGTTGATCTAAGAAGAGTGCAGATTGCAATTGTTCATATGTATACCCTCACAATAGAGGAATGTCACGGTGTTTTGAAGTTTTCCTTGAAGTTAGATGAAGCATAGATTCAAAAAGGACAAAAGATGGAAAGAGTCAGGATTTGCATCATGAATAAGGTATTGGACTACAACAGTGGTGGGGGTCAAGCAACAGTGCATAAGTTCCAGTTTGATATGGAGATTTGGGGAGCTGATGTAGCTCAAGTACCGATTGAGAATCATCAAACACTAAAATGGTTGTTTACTCATACAGGTATTCCAAACATTATTAAGTCTCAAAGTGAAGGAGAAATATTAGTGATTGATGGGATTAGTAATTTTAGTGTGGAATGGCACATAAGCATTGACTTAAAAACTATCAAATGTATGCTTGAAATATGTAATGGAACAAATGCAAAAAATCCTTATATTTATTGCATGGAAAGTGTTGGGTCTAAAGATTGGAGCAACTTGCATCCTGCAAGAAGAGCCCCATGTCTTGGTTGATGTCTCAATGTGAAGCTCAAAAGTTAGACACTTTTTAGGAAACTATATATAAAAATAGGTGAGCATTGGAGAGAGTTGTGTGGAATAACAACAAACATTGCAAGCACACCACGACTTGAATTTCTAAGGATGGAGGTTTGGAGACACCTCGATGTCTTCCTAAAGCTCCTCAAGCAACAAAAGATAACCTACGCATATCCAAAAGAGTTCAAATGTTTGATTACAAATCTTGTTCAAGCAATAAAGGAGGCATGAGAAGAAAAGAATATTACATTTTATTTGATAAGAGAGAATATTTAATCTAAGATTTCTTTGATAAAATTTTCAATGGCATAAAATGATTATTACTCTCTTGTATTTACAACATATCCTTCATATCCATGGGCCTTCCTTTGTGGAGGAGCAAGGCCCCCTAGCAACTTATAGCAGCCAAGGCATAGAAAAATCTCACTATATAAAGCACATACAAGTTTTTTTCAAACCACAAGACATGGAGGACAAGTTAAAAAAGCAATGCTCTTGAGGAGATATTCAATTGGTTTTTCTGACAATAGCTTCAAAAAATAAATACTAAAGATGACAATGAAACTTGAGAATTCATAGTATTTTTCAAGATAGAAAAGTACAAAGCTAGCTCTTAAGAGCCTTTACATCTTCCTCCTCTTCAGGGATCTTTCCTCTATAACATGGATATTTTTTTCTCTTGTAGCCGACTATTGATTTTATATCATTTTGATTTGTTGCCAAACTCAGGGAATTTACTATATGTATATTCTCTACATCATGTGTGTTCAAGGCCTATTTATAAATATCCTTATTTGTGAATTTTTCTTAAATAAAATATAACCCTTTTTTATTCAATTTATAAATAACCCTTTTATATTACACCCTTCTATATATTAAAAAAGTATAAAAGTTGTATATTAAAAATACCTTATTTTGAACACACGTGATGCACACATATATTCATGAGTAACTTACCCGAGTTGCCAAAGCATAAGATGAGAGGGGGCCAGAAAGTATCATGCTCTCTAGAAGTAGAGAAACTAGGACCATAACAAAAAATCCTAATTGCTATTGTCTTCTCCAAAAAACCAAGTAGCCTTCTAAGTTCCTTGATACATAATATAGGCTATGTTGCTTCCTCTGAGAAGGTGTTATGAAATACCAAGAAAACATGGGGATCAATCGTTGCTAAGTAATGGCCGAGTACAACATCTTTGAACGAGCTCTCAACCCTTTCCCCCGTCCCAAGAAGTTATCAAAATCTTCAATCTCCAACTGCAAAAAAGATAAATGTCAAATGAATATTGAAATCAAACATATTAATGTATCTTACAAAATTGGACATAATAGTATCGATTGACTTTCATCATTCTCTAGCTTAGTTGGTTTCCATATATTAATTGATGATTGTGCCTCATTGGTATCTTTCAATTGTTTAACAAACTCTGACTCCTCTCTTCCAAAATGGGAAATTCAAGTCAGTCTTGAAGGCGGTTAAACTCCTCATCAGTAATTCCATACTCTTTCTCAGCATCCTTTGCCTTGTTGAAATGAGGAGAAAGGGTATCCCTTGCATCAATAAACTTGTCATCTGTAATTTCAATATCCAATTTAAGTAACTCTTCTTTCGATTCTGATGCCATGAGGCATATTCCACAGTGGATTCTGTAAAACTATTTGCTGCGGCTCGTACACAAGGTGGATTCCTTATGTGAAAAGTTGACGAGGATGCCTATCCTTTTCAGGCATCACATTAATTTAATGTGCAACACTCCAAGATGTAGGCCTTATACCGATGTTAAAAGTGACGAAAATGTAAATAACAAAATTTGCCCCCGTCGTCGCAAAAAGCATCGTTAATGGTGACACCATAGAACAGTCGGTATCAACGTCGTTATCAGCATCGCTATTTGCCTCGGTATCAGCGTCGACGCTGATATACCGATGCAAATAATGACACTGATAATGACGCTCTGCGACACTAATAACGATGCGTGCAGTAAATTTGCGACGCTAATAGTGATGGTAACATGGATTTTTTTTGTGTGGCATGCATGTGTGCTTTATTTGGGCCATACAAAATAGTTTCTGCACTGTATACAATGCTCATGTAAACAAAAACAAAGTGTACTTAAATCATAACACTGATACATGAAATTAATACATGATCGCATAATGAAAGTGACTGGTATAATCATGGCAAGATATCACTACTACATAGAAAATGTCTACATAGATCAAGGGACCAAAAAAGAAGGATGTGTGAGCTCCAGGGATCCAAGGGTGAGCTATACATCCTCGCCATCCGAAAGCTTGTCCCGTCGCAAAGGAGCATCGAACGGACTATGCAAAAAAAAGAAACAACTACACACCAGTCCACCATACAATAATGCATTCTAATTAAACATGGTAACTACGGACAAGAAAGATGAGTGACTTATAGGGCCACTGCATCTATACAATCGGTCGATCAATGCAGTGAGATCGTGCCTCTCTGTATATCGAGTCTCAAGGCCGGTCGGATCGCGATTTGTAATGGAGTGCTGCAAAGAAAACAAAATACTAACTGTTAGAAACATGATTGTCAGTACAAAGAATATTGTAAAAAAATAAGCAAGAAAAACAAAAGAAAAACTTACAAAGTCCTCCAGATATGTCCTGTGGCCGCCACTTCTAAGATGATGGACCACTCCGGCCTCTAGTTGTGCCCTCGTCACCTCGCGCTGCTGACTCCAACGTCCTGGAGAATCTGTAGCCTCCTCCCTTAGTTGGCGCCAGTCATCTGTGTCTAGCCACTCGGGCTTTGCAGCCTCACTCTTGAGTACCTTGCGTGCATCTGATCATCTATGTGACATATATGCATGCATGCAGTCCATCATCCAACTAATAGAAAATCTATATGCTGTGGCTGGACCCGGAAACTCCTCATGCAAGGATGCTACTATGTAGTCCTTGCTCCCCTTTAGTATGTTTTTCCAATTATCTAAGACATTGTGCCGAAAAACTTGTTGGCACAACTCTCTCATGCGAGCCATCACCCTCCTCCCCTCATCATTCATGATGATGGCTCCTAATCTATCATCGACAAGATAGGAATATCCCTCTGGGGTATGCTTAAGATGGGTCCTCTCCCACCTGCGTCCATGCTTTTGGGCATATCCAAGAGACCCCTGTACATCCGGTGTACCGACCGGGGTAGTATTTATCGGTGTAGCACCCATAGGGGTGGCAATTGCAGATGACTGGAGCAAAAGCCGGAGTAACTGGAGTAGATATCCCCACAGGTGTGATAAATCCTGGAGGTGACGTAACTCCAATAGAACAATGAGACAGAGACACTGCATCCGTGCCTCCACAGCAACCACCTGAGCCACGCTCCCTGGAACCGCCACAAGAGTGAGGAGTAGCACCTATATCCCATGCCGACCATGGGCTCACTACCTCCATATCTCTATAGCATCCCCCTGACCTTGAAGCACTCCCTCCCTCTCGCCCAATTCTAGAGCGTCAACCTCGTCTGCTTGAAGCATCTGATCGCACCGAAGTAGATCTAATAGAGCGGCTTGACGATGTCCAAGACAACTCCTGGTCTGCTATGTCTCTGAATCTCGCCATCTGATCTGGAGACATGTGCGTGAAGATATCCTGCAACTCCTCGTCGCTCATCCCTTGACTCATCCTGATGATCTAAGTATCCAAAAAGGTCACCTGCACAGACAAAAAATGATGTTAGCATAATCAATTTAAATCATACAAAGCACGGTAATATAAATCCTAAAAAAATGATCTCACTTAAAATACATATCTTATGTATCCTTATAAGTGATTAGTCAATGAATTGAGTAAGTGAATGCTCCAAGTATGAAATATCGTATGGTCCCATATCAATCTCCTGACACAACACCGCATACACTTCTAACACTAGAAGGTCGATAGACATGTCACCACAAAAGGATGAGTCCACCTCGTTCTCAAAGAATTCTTGGACTCCTGTATTTCCATCATTGTTAGCCGATGGTGGCTCCTCTACATGCTCCAAGCTTTTGGTGGCCTCCACCCCTTGCAATATCGACCCCTCTATTTGCATATTGTCCTCATCTATGCTTGGAACATTGTCGAGGGTTTGGATAGAAGATTACCTGTTCACAAACACATACAAGAGAGATTAAACTATTGTGACATGTACCATGTCGTAATACAATTAACAAACAAATGAGTTCATGCGCCTGTTCACAATGGATTGGCAACACAAAGGTGTCGCGCAAATCCGTCCATTTTTTTTCGGAATCTACTTCGAGAAATCCAGATGGACCTCGTCGAACTGTTGCTCCAGCTCCTTCAAGTACCACTTTGAACCACTGCACATTGAATAGTATCATGGAGAAGCTATGGTAATCCACTGTAACAATACCATTAGGGCCAAAAACACTTCCAAAAATACACTTTTGTTAATCACGGGATTAAGAAACAGGCCAAAGAGAGTTTGCTACGTGTGCAAGAATATGGTATTCTTGTCTTCTCTTTTTTAGAGATAGTGGAGTCCATTTCGTGATTCTCTCCTCTTTTTTAGCTAAAATCCCCAAAGTTTTGGAGTCCCAAAGACCTTATTTACTCACAAATCTGACAAAATACGTGACAGAGATGTGATACAATTAATAATGAGTTTTTTGAAAGTTGGGAGATCTTTCAATATTCTTTTTGGCGCCCAATACATATTCATTTGTGTTCTTGACGCTACTTTTTAGTTCATTCACCCCTCTTTGAGCTTCTTTCTCTACGCTTTCATTCTTTTCATGGCTTCCTCTAGGCGCCCTTCTCATTTAATACACTCTTGCACAGTCTATAGCCAAGGAGCTGATGGAAATTGGGAGCCCAAAACCTTTAGTGTAAACGATTGGGTTACCATGCTGCCATCTTGCAAGGGCCCTCATAAGGTGAAAAGAAGAAAACGAGATGATATAAAACATCACTGGAAGGTGCGTATCATTGCCTTCAAAATTATGCTTGAAGGGTGGTTTATCAAGGTACAACATGTTTACCTGGCCAAGGATATACACTTGCCTCCAAACGAACGTGTTCCCCAACAAACACATTGTAAGTTATTAGTTGAATAATGTATGTAATTCTTTTCCATTTAGGCAAGTGCTAACAACTGATTCATCATTGCAGATATCTTTCCATCAACAAGTATTGAATGGCAACAGTGGAAAGCCTAAGTGGGACTTCCCATGCCGTTCATAAGGTATTGGCAGACATTATTTATGCCGATCAAACTGTGTCTTTTTTTACTGAATGCAAGGTTTTTATATATTATGCACAGTATGTGGTTCCCTCTAGAGCAGATAGGTATGGGAATATCGAAGATTTGCCATTGCCAAGTCTTTCATCTCTAAACTGGGAGATTCCTGACAAGGCAACGGTGCAGAGTTTCAAATTCAAAATATCTCAGGATATTCAAAAGTCCATGATAGCTAGAAGGATCTCAAGAAGAATACGTTTATCATGGTTTGTACCCCTCCATATCTTCGTGGCTTGCTTCAAAACAGCAAATTTACAAAGAACGAAGGTATCCTGGCTAAGTAGAAACTTTTCGAAAGAGGATTTGGACAACACTATAGGGATGCTTTGGAAATCTAGAGAGTGTGACCATAAGGGTGATATCTTGAGGTGCAGTGCATGCCCTTAATCCTTGGCTTTGGCTTACAGTATCCCTCGCCAAACTCTTGCTTTGGGCTTTGATTACAGGAGATACAAACTAAGATTGGCTATTTGGGTTCCCTTGGATTGCGATATAGATTGCACACCGTATAAACTTGCGGTGCACGTTTTGCTGCATCAAGAAGTAAAGGAGGTGAATGTTACTTCCAATTGGAGTCTGAAAGATGTGAGGGATACCTTGGAATTACTAGACAATACATCCCCTAGATATAAGTTCAAAGGGAATGGCGTAACAATTGGTAAAATAGCCAAGCACTCTTTCTCTTGTACGAGTTGTTTGTCTCCCACAATTGCGAGTTTTGAGCCTTGATAATGAAAACTTTGCAAGAATTGATCTTAATTGATTGTCCTTAAGATATTTCTTAGTGGAAACTCATAAGCTATCGTGAAGCAAGTTGCCTTTTGAATGTATAGAAATAAATGCACATTACATTTGATTTATAAGTGAAAAAGAAGTTCGTTAAATCATGAGGTACAAAAATGTCATATAAATGTACAAAGCCAAAATAATAAGGCTTGTGTATGCTTATGTTTGCTCGTTTGATTCTTCTTTGTCTGTTGCCTTCTCCTTTGTTGGCTTTGTGGCTTCTTTATCGATTTCTTCAAAGATGTTTTTTCTCATAGGGCCTTTCTTCTTTGATTGTTGAAATAATTTCACATTCACAGGTACTCTCTTTTCTTGGGACTTAAGAGGGGATGGATCAAATTTTAGAGGAGAAAGCGTTGGCCTTCCTTTTCTTTTAGACTCGGCAGCAGTGGTCTTTGTGGCTGACTTACCATTACCATTACCATTGCCATTGCCATTGCCATTGCCTTTGCCCTTGCCCTTGCCATTGCCGTTACCATTTCCATTGCCCTTACCATTGCCTTTACCCTTTCCCTTGCCATTGCCATTACCTTTGCCATTGCCATTGTCATTACCATTGCCTTTGCCCTTTCCCTTGCTTGTGCCCTTGGCCATTGAAGTTTTGGGAGGAAGAGGGGAGTTAGGATCATATGGTGTGATTGCCTTGTCCAAAATCAACTCAATGCATCTCTCCCTTATCCACCAAACATACGAATCAGGATAGTCTCTACACTGTAAGAATAAATGTTATAAGTTAGTGAAAAGACATCATGATAAGGGTCGCACAAAAATCAAATGAAATTAATAACTTACATTTACTTCTTCTATTTGTAACAACTTTGAATCCACTATTCTACAAATATTTGATATAACTCTCCATCCACAAGAATGCACATCACTTTGCAATGGTACTTCTTGTAGAAGAAACGTATAAGGCTTTTGAGGATCAGCAAGATCCTCATATGTAGTATCCAAAAACGTAGAAACAAGTCTACCAACACTACAAAAGGAAGCTTTGTTAGTTCAAAATATACTTTGTAAATATAATCAAAGCAAGTAATTTTCTTTCAACATACATTCGTGCTTGGCCATGAACATCGCATTGAGAGAGTTCATAAAGATAATTTCTCTAATAAGACAGCTGATATAGATAAGACTCCAATGCCCTCTGCAAATTCAAAATAGAGATGAGCAGAAGGGTGAAAGTAAATGATTATAAATTTTCCTCTACAAAAAAGAAAAATACATTTCTACATAAGGAAAAAAGATGTGGTAATTTGTCACACTATCAAAAGTATGAAAGAATGGTGCAATATTAGACCCAGATCTTGCAAATAGTTCCATTGAGAGAAGTGGATCAACAACATATATGGCTCTATGGATATCGAGAGTGTGAGAGGAGACGAATGCCCTGCAGTCAATAGCAAAAGCTATTTGAATCGATCAAAATCAATACAAATTACATATAAAATATACTTGAACCTATAAGCCTTACCTTATGCAACAAAAAACAACGGAGTTAGATAGTTGGACATCCCTTTTCTCCAACATGGGCTTGTCCTCGGGAGATATACTAAGGTAATTCTCCTCAGGTTCCACAAAAACATTCACAAGTATTTGCCCATACACTTTACCCATCCTCTCGTAGTTGATGGGACCAAGTGATGTGGCTTTCCTCTTGTAAACTTCGTCTTCAATTTCCAAGACCTCCTGCCTTTTATCTTTCAAGATAGACTCCTGCTGAGTGGCACCCCTTGTAGAGTAAAGGTGAGTGACATCCTCGACCTTTGGCTTTTTCCCTTTCTTGGACAATTTCGGGGAAATGTTAAGGATTTCAAAGGCTTTTTGATCATTGGAAGGCAAGGGCCACTTTATCGAACCTATACCTGATTCTACTGATCATGCCAAAATCTTTATTCATTAGGGTAATTCTATGAGCATGCGCAGCAGCAATGTAAGCATCGTTCATGAAATCAAGGAGAAAATCTTCTGCAGCCTCTTGTAGAGCAAGAATTGCTGAGAGTTGCCACTTCTTATGAAGACCAGAGACATTTGCCACTCTAGACAATCTGTCAGAGATTTCTTTTACAACTCTTATGAAAGCAGCCTTTGGAATCATGTGCTCTGTGGCTCTCTGGGCTTTTCTAATCTTATTGAAACACCTCTGCATGTAGAAGAACCGAGACTTCCTCTTTTTCTTTTGTGGCTTGGGAGGCTCACTGGCTCCAACAGAAGTAGGCTCGGGTGCAATTGGAGGGGATGAATCCTTCACAGGGGAAGTCTCACCCTTTGCTTCTTCAACTTCAGGAGAAGAAACATTCTTTGCACTGGAATGCTTTAACTCCATGGAAGATGCCAGGCCAACACTTGGTGTAGGGGGGATCTCTGTGGCAAAATCCTCTAGGGCCTCTGATGGCCCAGCCTCAGCAATATTTGAAGGGAGTTCCTCCTCAGATTCATCAAATTGTAACTTCCTTCTACCCCTAGTGTCCTTTCTATCTACATAAACTTTTCTTGTAGTTTGCCTTGTCCTTGCCATGCAGAGGAGGAAATAAAAGAGCCAGAAAGACAAAAGAGAGATAGGAATTTTCTAGAAAATTTGACAAGAAAGCAGGGAAGCAGGCATGATACGGTGCGAGGAGGAACAAACGAACAAGATGGATCTTAGTATTCGCTCGTCCATTCACACCTTCACGTGTTGTGTATACCAGCTCCTTAGCTAGTACCTCCTAGATTTCTCGGCTCTGCTCCTACTGCAGGCATGGCACTCTATGTATCCATGTTTGCTCCCATGGTTCATCCTCCCTCTTTTTCTCCTTGACCTCCACTTCAAGAAGGTAGCACATTGTCTCTACCACGACCAGTACTGCGTAGATGTCATTCATCCCAAGTTTTCGTTGAGGTCGTGGGTTGATTGCTGTTGCAAGCAGGAGGAAGGGTTATGAATGGCATGCCAATTGAAGTTACAGTGTTGGAACTTCTTTTTGATGCGCTGAAGAAAACTGACACTAGGAGGAAAATTGTTTTTCAATTTAATCTTACATGATTCAGGGCCATATATTTTCCCTTAGGTTCCATGTTATACAAGAGAAGGAGAAGCCACTAATGGAATGCAAGCGGGGCATGTTTGTAGATATACAAGGGAAAGTAAAGTCCATTATCTTACTGGTTTACAGTACGTAAAGAGCAGACCACTTCTCTGGCAACATCTGATTTTTGTTTGCTGATGCAGGATTTGTACTCAGATTGGAGAATAAAGAAAAGGGAATGTAGCTTATCACAGTTTGGTAAGCAGGCAAGAAAATCCTTTTTCCATGAGATAGATGTGAGTAGAAACATACTTGATGTTATACATATATATATTTGGGGGCCTACATAGAACATATCTCTTGGTGGAAGCAAATATTTTGTTATGTTCATCAATGATTGTTCAAGAAAGTTGTGGGTATATTTCATGAAGAAAAAGAGTAACGTATTTGAGCACTTTAAAACTTTCAAGGCTATGGCTAAAATAGAAACAAGCTTAAAAGTTAAGTGCTTGAGATTAGATGCAAAGGAAGAGTATCTCTCTAATGATTTTAGAGCCTTCTTGAGGTCTCATGGGATAAAGAGAGAATTTACTTGTAGGTATACCCCACAACAAAATGGGATTATAGAAAAAGGCATATTGCAGAAGTTGCAGAGGCATTGATAGTTGAAAAGAATATGGTTGAAGTTTTTCATAATACTATCTATATTATAAACAGAAATCCCATAACTGTAGTTCATGGGATGACCTCAAAGATTTCTTTACATGCAAGTATCTTGATGTGTCACACTTAAAAGTGTTTGGTTGTATTGCATATATTCATATGCCAGATGAGCTATGAAAAGAGCTTGATACAAAGGCTAAAAAGTGTATTTTTTATTTATACTCTTTAGAGTAGAAAGGATATAATTCTTATAATCCTATCATAGGTGAGTTCAGAGTGAGTAAGAATGCTATTTTTTATAACATGAGTAGTTGGTATGTATCTAGTAGTAATGCATTATTAGATGACGATGATGATCATGATAGTTATATACAGAAAGAAAAGCAACAATCATAGAGCCTTAGTGGACCAGAAACATCATTTGGTATCATTCTTATAACCCTATCGTAGGTGAGTCCAAAGTGAGCAAGGATGTTATTTTTTATTACATGAGTAGTTGGTATGCATCTAGTAGTGATACATTGGATGGTGATGATTATCATGATAGTTGTATGCAAAAAGAAAAATAATAATCACAGAGCCTTAGTGAACCTAAAACATCATCTAGTACTACATTTATAGTTAGCCCTTAGTCTCCCACTAAGGAGTAGCCCCACATCTTCAGGTGGATCTACATGGATTGTAGATAAAGACAAAGGGAAGAAGAAAGTGTCAGATGGTAATGATGCATCTACTAGTCATCTGGAATTTGATGGAGATTCTAGTGGTTCAAAGAGTTTGGATGATGAGTTTGGTATTCCTTCAATCAAAACACCAAGTGTATAGAGAGAACATAGTAATGCAAAGGCTCCAGTGAGTGATCTAATGGTATGCAAGTCTAGTAGGATCAGATACCCTGTTAAAATATTTGGTTTTGAAGGTTATTCATCTCATCATTATGCTTATATGGTAAAGGTATTTGAGGATATTAAGCCACTTGCTTTGAGGATATGTTGGTCATGCTCACTGGGATGCAATAATGGATGAGGAGATGGCTGCATTAGAAGCCAATAAGACTTGGGATTTAGTACCCTTGCATAAGGACAAGAAAGTTATTGGTTGTAAGTGGGTTTACAAAATCAAGAATAATGATGTATATAGTGTGGTTTTAGTAAGTATAAGGCTAGGTTGGTTGCAAAAGGCTATGCTCAAAAATATGGCATATATTATGAAAAGAGACATTTAGCCCAGTTGCTAGGATGGCAATTATTAGATATGCAATTACTTTGGGAGTAGCCAAAGATTGGAATTTACAGCAAATGGATGTCAAGAATGCCTTCTTGCATGGTAAATTTCAAGAACATGTGTATATGGAGTAGCCAATAAGTTATGAGTATTTACAGCATCCCACATATGTGTGTAGGTTAAAGAAAGTGGTCTATGGGTTGAAGCAAGCACCTAGAGCATGGTTATGTAAGATCAGAGAGTATCTTGTCAACATTGGCTTTCATGTTTCTCTTGTTGAACACTCGCTTTATGTGAGAAAGGAAGATACAAGCTTGGTCATCATGGTCATCTATGTGGATGACTTGATTATTATAGGTGTCAGTGACAATAGGATTGGTGAAGTTAAGGACTTATTGAAAAAGAAGTTTGAGATGAAGGATTTGGGTGAGCTAAGGTACTTTCTTGGTATTGATGTGATCAAATGTGATGATTGTATATGGCTATCTCAAAGGTAGTGTGACTTGGATATGTTATCCAAGTATGATATGACAGCATGTAAGCCTCTCTTAGTACCTTTAGAGAAAAATGTGAAGTTGAGTGTTAACGTTGGGGATGAGATAAAAGACCCTACTATGTTTAGGAGGATATTAATGAGTCTAATTTACATGACTATCACAAGGCTAGACTTGAGCTATGCTATTGGATTTGTCAGTTAGTTTATGCAAATGCATAGAAAGCCTCATTTGGATGCAATTAGGCGCATATTGCAGTATGTGAAGTCCACTTTACATTATGGACTTTTTTATGAGGTAGATAAAGATGTACAAGTGTTCGGATACACAGATGCAGATTGGGTTGAAAGCATGTCCAACAAAATATCTACCAATGAATTCATGTTTTCCCTTGATAGCGTAGTAGTTACATGGAGTAGCAAAAAGCAACCTATAGTTGCTCTATTGAGTACAAAGACTGAGTACAGAGGTGATGCTATGGCAATATGTGAGGTGATATGGCTACAAAATTTATTGGGTTGTTTGAATGTGCAGGGAGATGGTCCAATTGTCATTCACTCCAACAACATGAGTAGCACATAGTTGGCTAGGAACCCATTATTCCATGCTAGGAAAAAACACATTGAGGTGCACTAACACTTTGTGAGATAGAAGGTACTTATGGGAGAGATTGACTTGGTATATGTCAACACATAGGATTAGATAGCTAGCATTTTCAAAAGGAATTGGGTGCGAAAAAGCTTGAGAATTTTTGAAGCTTACTTGGAATTGCTGAGATACAATTGAGCTTGAGGGGGTGTTGAGATGGCAAGCTTAACACGTGTGGACATTGATGATGGACCACCTAGCTAGATGGATTTTCATGTCTACACTTAGCATGTGAGTGGTCATTATGATCCTAACATGACCACTGACTTATCACTTATTATATTTATTTTGTTACACCTATCTACAATTGGCATAGTTATAGCTCCAGCCAACTAGTATAGTTAGTTATGCATTGTTTAACTTAGTAGGCCAATTTCCTTTATGTTTTATATTATCTATACTTTGTGTACATTTCATTGTGTGTGGAAGAAGAAGGAAAATAATAATCTAAAAACGTTTTGGCCTCCATCTCTCTCCTTGTGTTCTTGAGTAAGCTTTCTCTTATGTGTATGGTGTGTGTTTTGGCACAACATCTCCAGTAGGTGAGATAAAGAGTGAGAGAGAGAAAAAAGATGGAGAGGAAGAGATTAAGTGTATTAGATAGAGAGAGAGAAGAAGTCTATTAGTGCTCATGAACCAAGGATTTCTTAGAGAAGAGACAAAGCTTGGGTCTCCCTCTTTGCATATGGAAATAGCAACCCAAAGTTTCAATCCCATTAAGATTTTCACCCTTAACTAGTAACAGAGCCTTCTAGGAATACCATCTTGGGTCACGTAGGGGTAAGGCAATTCCTAGGTGCATAAGGAATTTATTGGCAAGAGCCGCTTGCACCCTTACCATCTCTTACCTAATGTCATCCCTATGGTGAAACCTCTCACAATTGAAGCTTAATTTCATCCCTATGGAGAAATCTCTCATAATTGGAGCTTGTTTGAGTTCAACAAAATAGAAAAACCGACCCTAGAATTTTCTTTACATCACAAGATTTTTCCCTAAATGATTCACCATTTTTTCATGCACAATCCATGCATAACTCTCTTCATTCTAACAACATGAATAACCTTTACTTTCAATGAGTGATTGTTCCCTCATTTCTATGCAATAGAAAATAGTTAGGTATTTTTAATTAAAACCATGACATAGGAGTTAAAAAGAACCATAGGAAAACTATAATGTCAACTCATTCATTATGACTAGCTAAAACAATAAATCATGGAGTAGGAGAAGGGACTACAAAACACCTAGAATCCTTTAAAGAGCCAACTCTGGGTAGAAGAAGAAATCACAATAAGAAGATGGATAAATTAACTATTTGGAACTGCTTGGCAAAGTATTATTTTATCTTATTTGAGTATTGTGATGTAAATTATGTGAATGAACCTAGTGACTTAAAATTTTAATTAAGGAAGCTACCTTTTTGTTGAAATTTAAATGTGATAGGTAAGTTGAGATGAGGGACACGGGACATGCCTCACATATTTTTGCAATGCTCATCATACACAATTTCTTTAAGGGGATCCTTTACTTATCACAAAAGGAGTACATCTAGAAGATCCTTGAGTGATTTCATATGTAGGATGTTAAGACTATTGGCTATCCTTTTCCTTCACATCTCCAATGGGTATTTTTATGCATGTCATGATAGCCATTCTCTTGACATAGCATCTATAGTGAAAGTTGTGGCATGCTATATGGCTACACTTGATAGGTGGCATTGGAATGACATGAAGGATATCATGAGATATCTTAAGGGTAGTGTAGATATGTGCATATATTATGGTGGCTAGGATGTAGGATACACCGACTCTAATTATGCAAGACATATAGATAGTAGAAATTCCACTTCTAGCTATGTCTTCACCTGTGATGGAGATGTTATTTTTTGGATGTCAAGAGTACAAAAATACACGGTCCTATCTACTACAAAGGTAGAGTATGTTGTAGCTACTATGGCTTACAAGGCAGCTCTTTGGTGAGACTGTTATGTGGCATAACTTGATACTACTGATGAAATCTTGACATTGCATTTGAATTCTATGAGTGCTAAAAGCTAAGAATCCGGTCTTCCATGCAAAGACAAAGCACATTGAGGTATATTACCACTTTATCAAAGAGGTCATTGAGGCAAGTCCATTGAGCTGGTCAAGTTCTCAAGTGACTAAAATCTTGCAAATCTACTCAAATAAAAGTCTCTTAGCAGAACGTTTTTCCTTTCTTAGGGAAAGATTATGTGTGTTGGATGAGATGATATATATCCCTCATCCTATTATGCTCTATGTACATTTGTACATAGAGTAAAACATCTTCCTTAGGAAGATGATGTGTGTTGAATTGGATCATGTCTATTCCTCATCCTGTTATACTCTATGTAATTTTTCACTTTTTTATTGTTCTCTTCTCACTAGAGGCATATTCACTTTTGAGTGGAAGGTTGTTGGAGGTAAAGGCACCAATGCCTATAGTGCCTATGTATTCACTATATTTCACTACACTTATAATACTTGCACACATGTATACTGCAGGTGGTGGATGCCCATCACTGTAACTTCATTATTTATTCTTTTAATGACTAATGAATAAGGGAAGGCTAATCACACATTGTGACTATTGGAGTTTTCACCTCTTGAGTCTCTCTCTCTTGCTCTCTTCTTGCTCCATGCTCATAGCTTATATGTTCCTTGCTTCCACTTACTCGTGCTCCCACTTGGGCTTCTCCTTTCACCCCATTTGATAGAAGAAATTTGACTTGTAAATGAAATATTAAACTCAAAAGGGAGTGAGGCTTTTATGTTATAGCAATCCTCCAATAAGTAGCCATTGAATGCTTATACCTTGTAAACATCAAACCTTTATAATTCACTTAAGAGGATGGTACAAGAAAAGTTATTTGGTTAACTTTATGGTTAGCCATAAAATCAGAGTTGGAAATCAATCATATTACCATGGATGAAAATAGTTAGCCATAGTTTTTGTAATCATAAAATTATGTGAGTATCTTTTGCCACTCGTGTTAGTGGGGTGGCTGACATTTTGGGAAGCTAGCAATAGTAATTATTATCTATGTTTGAATCTTGCATTTAGAAACAATGGAGTTGAACCTAACATATCCTCTTGCCTAGCTCTTTTCAAACAAATATCACACATTAGTCATCATGATGTTTGGTCACACTATAATTTTCCGTAAGTACATATATCATGATATATGGCATCATTAGAGAGTGTAAGAGTGGGAAGAATAGGTATCAGATGTGATGCCTTATCTCATGATTTTTGGATATATAACTACTAAGCTTCACATTGGTATAAAAAGGAGTATACTTCGTTACACATTCACTTTGACTAATATAGTTATAAAGACATTGACTAAGATGTGTATGAATTAATATTTTCATGTATCAGGGTGTGCTTGCCCTTCACCTTTAGTGGATATTTTTGTCCTTTATTTTGACAAGATTGAATTGTGCATTTAGATGGTGATGTATACCTGCTCTCGAGCCTAATATACTGAATAGGCATAACTTAACTAATCATGCTAAGGAAAAGGGAAATTATTTGCAACTCATAGCTTAAAACTTGTAAGTGAAAAGGCCATTGGCATCACCAACTTTATAGTACTTGTTTATAAATAACATCTATTTACATGTTTTGTGTCCAAATAGCATATCCAAGTAGTGTACTTTTTAAATCATGCAAGCTCTCCTACTCCAATATTGTGATTATCAAGATGTGTTTGAGAAGAAAAATGCACATATGCTTCCTAAGAACTGACCTTACAATTGTGACATTGAGTTGCAAGAGAGAGCTCAACTACCCTTTGCACCAATCTATAAGTTACCTTAAGATGAATTGGTAGAGTTGGAAAAACATATTGATGAAAATCTAGCTAAAGGTTTCTTATGGTACTCGAAGTCACTCGTAGGAGCTTCAATGTTATTCTTCAAGAGGAAAGATCTCTCCATATGTGTATTGACTATAGAGATCTCAATGTGATACCCATCAACAATTGTTATCTACTTTCCTTGATCTTAGAACTCTTGGAGTGACTTGGAAGAATAGAGCTATTTACACAAACGATCTCCATAGGTCTTATAATATTGTCAGATAAGGGAAGGTGATAAGTGGAACACAAGTTTTCACATAAGATATGGCCATTTTGATTATGCCCTCATGCTTGTTGTTGGTCTCATATATACTCTACTAATATTAATGAATGACATATTGTATGAGTACCTAGACAACTCTTGGCAATATACCCACATGAAATTTTTATATTTTCCAAGAATCAAGAAGAGCATGAACATAATGTGTGGATAGTCCTTGATAACTTACAAGAAAAGGATATGTATGCTAAATTGAAAAAGTGTTCATATCCTCAAGTAGAGGTGGAATTCGTTATTGTTTCTCAAAATGAAATCTCAATGGATAAAAAGATAGTGAAGAATATTCTAGAATGGAAATCACCAAGTTCAATTCAAGATGTGCAATGATTAATGGGATTTGCAAATTCCTATGAATTTCACATTAAAGAATATTTCAAGATTGTCATGCCACTCATGTAATTAGTCGAAAATGATAAATTCATGTGGAACTCTAACATAGAGAATAATTTCTGAGTACTTTAGTAAGCCTTCATTATCGTCCCAATTTGATACATGCACATCCATCCAAGCCCTTTTTCTTGGAGGTTGATGCATTAGATTTTGTGATTGATGCTATTCTTTTCTAGGTTGATGCTATTCTTTTCTAGGTTAATGCTATTCTTTTCTAGGTTGATGCTATTCTTTTCTAGGTTGATGATAATTTTGGTATATTCAGTAGCTTTTCATTCTAGAATTCTCTATGAATTCACAATAAGGAGCTTTTGGATTTTATTGACTCTTTTGAAACAAGGAGGTATCTTCTAGAAGGAACACTTCACAAAATCATTGCTTTTATAGACCATAAAAATCTAGAGTACTTCATTAGTTGTCGGATCTTGAATTGATGGTAAGCAAGATGAAGCATCTTTATTTCTAGATTTTTTTCCCATATCATTGTTTTTATAGACTGTTAAAATCTAGAGTACTTCATGAGTTTTTAGGTCTTGAATTGATTTGTAAGAAGTAAGATGGAGCATCTTCATTTCTAGATTTAATTTTGTCATATCATATTGACTTGGCAATCAACAAGGAAAGCTAAATGCTTTGTCTCAATGCTTCTATCTTGCACCTAAGATACGAGAGGCAATTCATGACCAACAAGATTCTGTTCTCTTAAGACCAATACAACTCTAAGTTTGTGCAAAAAGGCAAAGCTTTGGAAGATCTAGCCTTCCTTCTATAAGTCAAGATAGAAATTTCCAAAGATTTCTTTGCCCAAAAGATCAAGGAAAATTCAAGATGGGATTTTTCTAAAAATTTGAATTATTGAGGATTACTATATATACTACCTAGATCACTTTGATTACATATACTCCAAACAAGGCATGACCTTCCAATTACATGATATTTCAAGGTCAATAAAACAATAGAGCTAATCTATAAAGACTTTAAGCAAGTCATGATCTTCCAATTGCATGACATTTGAGGGCCAATAAAATAATAGAGTTCATCTCTTGAGACATTTGCTAGCCTCAAATATGGAAATCGAATAATTTTATGCACATGGACATGTAATAGAGCCAAAGTCACCATCGACCTCATGGGTTGCTCCACTCGGCCTGGCCTATCTCTAATCACCATTGGACATTTGTGTTAATGGACTTTATCAAAATCTACCTTCTTCAAAAGGGTTTGATTCCATTCTAGTGATTGTCAACAGATTTATCAAGATGGTACACTTTATCCCCACCCACAAAAAAGATGATTGGTGAATGTATTACTTGACTTTTCCTTGAATATATCTACCATTATCATGATTTATTAGATGGCATTGTTGTAGATTAAGGACCATCATTTGTCTTATGTTTTTGGAGAAGCCTCTTCAAGTCCTTAGTTGTCCAATCCAACCTCTCTTTAGCCCATCACCCACAAAGTAATGGATGAATACAAAGAATAAATCAAGTCTTAGGAATAATATCTTTAGACACTACAAGATAATTTCTATTAATATGAAATAACGGAGAGACTTCAGTTACAAAAGCCCTATTAGTTCATGTAATGAAGGAAGCTAAGTGGGGAGAGGGGAAGAGCTAAAGAGAGAGAAAGAGAGCAAGAAGAAGAGGAAAGAAGACTAGAAGAGGAGAGAGAAAGATAGAAAAGAGGAGAGAAGGGAGGAGGAAGCCATGGAAGATAGAGATGAAGGTGAAGAGTATGATCTTGATAATAACTGATTGCCCTAATTTAGGGCTCTTACACCTTATATACCCCAGTCAGTGTGACTGGGTGTCTAAACCCTAGTCGATGTGTGTCCTGCTTGTTACAATCCATCCCCACCCTGAAGGTTTTTTCCCTCAAAAACAAGAAGAAATAGACAGGAGTGATGGGTGGGCTAAGGGGGGTTGCAGAGTACTACTCTGAGCCCTTTGACAATGAAAATTAGGTGAATAGAGAGTAGGAACAGCGTGCTATCTAGGACCAGTTTATTGAAGTAAACAAGTCATAACTTTTGATAGGCTACTCCAAATAGGACGTACCATATGTCAAAACGGAGCTTATGATGAGTACTTTCAGCCTATGTAGGGTGCACATGCCTAAGATTTGGGTAAGTAGAAAACTGTTCTAAGACAATGTGCAGTCTGTAGGAGGGTCCTCAAATGGGGCATGACCCGGCTAGTCTTCCAGCCATGGGGCCTCATGGAGGTAAGGGAGGTCTCATGTGTGTGTGGGCCTTCTAAAGGTTCATTTTACATTGCTGAAGTAAGGCTTGCATGTGATCCAGCTCAGCCTGACTCTGAGGATTGATCATATCATTAAATAAGACTGTGGGGAGGGGAACCTTATACCCATATAAGGCCTCAAAAGGGGAAACTCCAATGCTAGAGTGTGTGGAGTTATTATATGCAACTCAGCCAAGTGGAGCCAGTATCCCAATTGTGTTGTACATCATGGAAAAAGTGCCTCAAATATGTCTCAAGCCATTCGTTCACTCTTTCAGTCTGGCCATCAGTCCGAGGGTGGTATGCAGTGGATGGAGCAAACTTGGTCCCCATGGAGGTGAAAACTATCTGCCAGAAGTTGCTCATAAACTTTGCATCCGGATCATGTAATATGACTTGTGGCAAGCCATGCAACTTGAATACATTTTTCATAAACTGAGTGGCCACCTGAGAGGCAGTGTATTCGGTCTTAGTGGGGATAAAGTGGGCATCTTTGTGAGGTGATCAACTACCACATAGATCCTATTCCACCCTTTCTTGGTCGCGGGAAGGCCAATGATAAAGTCCATTGTGATGTGATTCCATTTTCCTTCAGGGATAGGGAGAGGCTACAAGAGGCCAGCGGGCCTAAGTGTACTATCCTTGTTCTGTTAGCATGGAACACATTTGGTAACAAAGTCCCTGATATCCCTCCATGAGCCTTTCCAATGAAAGCTCTTAGCAATCCTGTCATATGTTTTGAAAGCACCCAAGTGACTAGCTGTGGGGCAAGAATGCATCTCTTCCATGATCTTCTACATGAAGGGGGAAGTGTGGGGGATGAAAATCTTGCCATGGGACCAAACAAGGCCATGCTTGAGCTGATATTGGGATTTTTCAGCCATGACCCCATGTTGTAATTTCTGAAATATGTGGCTAAAGTGATTATCTAACAAGTAAGCCTCTTGAGGCTCTTCAACCCAATCACTATGCAATTCAGAAATAGAGGATACTCTACATGCCCACATTTGAGAGAGTGAATTAGCCACAATACTATCCTTGCCCCGAGTGTGCAAGATGTCAGAGTCATAGTTCTGTAAGGTAGCCACCCATCGCCTTTGCTTGGGAGCCAAAGTGGATTGAGTCAAGAAGTACTGGAGGACTCGGTGGTCGCTTTTCACCTAGAAGCGGCTACCATACAAATAGTGGTGCCAGTTCTTGATGGCATGGAGGATGGCCAACATCTCCTGGTTATATACATTCATTTGCATCTCCTTCTCATCAAGTTTGCGGCTCTCAAATGCAATCACACCATGCTCTTGCAATATTACTACACCAATGCCTTGGCCACTGGCATCACAATGAATGGTAAACAACTTAGAGAAGTCAGGGCAAACAAGGATGGGGGTTGAAGTGAGCGCATCCTTTAATTGTTTGAAGTTATGATCATCAATGGCATCCCAAAAGAATGAATCCTTTTTTAAGAAATCAGTCAAAGGTGTTGCAATGGTGGCATAGTGCTTAATGAAGAATTTGTAGAATGAGGAGAGACCAAGGAAGCCACGCAATGAAGTGGTGGTGGAAGGAGTGGGCCAATCTCTAACACATTGCACCTTCTTCGGGTCAGCACGTATGCCATTTTTGCGCACAATGTGTTCCAAGTACTCCATGGATATCTGCATGAAGGTGCATTTTCTCTCCTTAGCAAAGAGTTGATGATCTCTCAATATGTCAAACACCCTTCTAACATGTGTCAAATGCTCCTTGGATGACTTGCTATAAATGAGGATGTCATCAAAGAAAACAAGCACAAACTTGAAAGGATTGTAGGACTTTGTTCATGAGGCACTGAAATGTGACAGGGGTGTTAGTCAACCCAAAAGACATCACAAGAAAATGATAAAGTCCACGATAAATCTGGAAGGCCATTTTGATCTCATCTCCCTCCCTCACACGAATGTGATGGTAGCCAGAGCGCAAGTCAATCTTAGTGAAAAAGCATGCCCCTTTCAACTCATCCAGCACGTCATCAATCCGTGGGATATGGTATCGGTTCTTCACCATGATTTTGTTCAAGTCTCTATAGTCAATGCACATGCAAAAGGAGCCATCTTTCTTTTTTACTAACAAGATAGGGGTTGCATACGGGAAAGAACTTAGTTCAATGAAACCCATCTCTAATAACTCCTTGACTTGCTTTGCAATCTCTTCATGCTCACACTTGGAGAGTCTCTAAGGGGGCTTGTTTACTGGCTTGGAATGGGGCTCTAAGTCAAGTGGGTGGTCCACTTGTCTCTTAGGAGGGAGGGCTATAGGCATCTAAAATAGATCATTGTATTCCTCAAGTAAGGCCTGCAAGACTGAATCATTAGATACTGCATAAGGCTGATCAGAGTTATCCTTATTCAGTTGCAAGACAAAGATTTGTGAGCATTTTTAAAACTCCCTTTTGAGTTGTTTTGTTGTAATGAGCTGAAAATTAGCATGATCTTGAACTCCCTCTAAGTGGATAGTTTGCCCATGCATCATAAACTCCATGTAGAGCTAAGAGAAGTCCATAGCAATTTTTCCCAATTGTTTTAGCTAATCATAGCCCAAGACAACATCAATGGGGCCCATATCTAGGGCAATCAAATCAACCAGCGCCACATATTTTTCAGCCAAGCATAAGGGAACTGCAAGACATACATGCATGCTAATTTCTTCTTCTCCATTTGCTACTTGGACCTTCAAGGGGTGGTGTAGTGCCAAAGGGGTGCATTTCAGCCGTTCAATGATTGATATATTGACAAAACTGTGAGTGCTACCACTATCCACCAAGATGAAGACATGCTTTCCATTGATACTGCCTTGAATGCGAAGGGTGCTGGGGCTTCAGGAACCCATCCAAGCATCCAAAGAGATCGAGCAAAGGGAAGTGGTAGGTGGGTGGAATGTCAAATCAAATATCCATGATGGATCACAGCATGGGTTGAAGGGAAACCCATCCTCTTGGTCATAGAACTACTCGTGATCAACATCCTCCGTAGGCTCAGCCTGGTCAATGGGCAGGTCATCCTCCTTACAATGCCAATCTTCCATGACATACATGCTATGAACTTTAACCTTCGCTATCTTGTATGGGCATTTGGAAGCATGATCCACAATGTACTTATCTCCACACTTAAAGCATAGGCCCTTTTCCTTCCATTCCTTCACAACATCTAGGGAGATGAACCGTTCGCTACTGGATCCATGAGAAGGTGATGCAGTGGACTGTTTATTTTCATCATACTTAACCTCAACATTAGAGCTGAATGCTGTCCCAAAAGTGCCCATTTTTCTTTTAGCATGGAAGGCGGAAAAAGTGGGTACTTTGGGATTGGTATTGGGCATAGAAGTGCCGCAAAAACCACCTCCATGGGGCTGATCATGACGGAATGCAGGGCTGTCCAACACCTTGCTAAAAATTTTCATTCTTAAGGTACTTTCTGGCATATCTCTCAGCTAATTCAATTGCATCAAATAGTGTGGTAGGTTTTTGGGCTATGACATCTAGTGATAGGCTTGGTTCCAATCCATATATATACTTGTGCAATTTAGTATCATCGTTAATGCTCTCCATATACATGGTCAAGTTCATGAGTTGACTTCTGTATTCACTTTCAGTGAGGTTACGTTGGTCAAGAGTGTACCACCATCTTGCCAACCACTCTTTTTCCATAGGAGACACAAAAACTTGGACCATATGCATTTTAAAATCCTCCTAGTCAATGAACTGCTAATTCTCTCGATTGATATAGCACCACCATGTGTGGGCAAATCCTTCCAAGTGGAGAGAAGCAAAAAGGATTTTCTGATCATCTGTGCAAGGGAAGATATTGGAGTAGAAATCCAACTTGGATGTCCATTTCTCTAAGTCAGATGGTGAGGGGGATTTCCCATTGTACTTTGTGAGGATGATCTTGTCACGAAATTCATTTGGGCCATGATGCCCATGAAACCCTTGCTGTCCATACATCCTGTGGTGGCCATACATGCCTTGTTGTCCATACATTCCATGTGGTGCATTAAGCCCATGCTGCCCACTATAACCATGATGTCCATGATTGCCATGCTGGCCATTCATACCATATTTTCCTTGATGGGACTGGTTCATATGGGGTGCATGGGGCCTCCTAGGGAGAGCGGGGGAAATTCAACCAAGGGTGGGAGAAGGCCTCAAATGGATGTTGGTGGCTGCATGGTGGACGGGGGAATTCAACAGGGGTTCATCATGTGCATGAGAGGGTTCACCAATCTCATAGGTAGAAGGGAAATTTCCCTTAGCCCCAAGTATACCCTGTGGACCATGCAACAGTTCCTGATGTGGAGGACGTCTAGACTCATGCCTAGAGTCATTGGCCTTCTCTTGGGATAAAGCGGTTGCTAATTGAGCAACAAGAGTAGTGAGCTGCTCCAAGGTCTATTGACTCTTTGATTCTGAGAGAGCCATGTGCTCGATTGCTTCATCAAACTTGGACATCATTTGGTAGTGGTTGGTGACCATATCGTTATGTTTTTCCATATGACGAAGCTCATGCTAACAGAGGGTGTGATTGAGGAGGGCGTACGGGTCTATTTCAGGCATTTTCTCGTATATGTCACCATGGTAATCCCATGTTGAGCTTGGTTCCTAATTCATGGAGGTCCAAGAGTCTCTAATCTCCCTTTGTAATTCCTCTTGGGCCTTTCTTTTGCCTTTCTAGCCAACCATCTGGATGCAATCCACATGACCTACTGTCACTAAAAGCGGCGTAACTCTTTGTGGAAAACTCCAATCGATGAGTTTATTGGCTCAATTCGGAGGGGAAAAAGTCCTCTTCAAGATGAGCTATTAATCTTTGTGATAGAAAATGATCAAAATTTTCTATAATGGATTTATTGTTCCTATCCTAGAGCGGTCTGCACCTTGTCCACAGTGACCTGGTGCACAAAAATGGGCATAACTTTCAAACCATAGTTCTGATTGGGAAGGGTTTTTGATTCAAACAGGAGGGGTAAGAAAAGAGAGTGAGTGAGAGAAATGAGAGAGGGAGAGGGGGGAATTTCCCTTGGAGGCTTCTGAGCTTCCCTTTTCTTTTTTTCCCTCCTTGAGAGGGTTCTCACAGACGAATTCCTTCCATGAGGAGTCATCTCTCTCATAACATGGGTGCGTGGCCATGAAGAAAAAGCCGAGTTATATGATGCCTCCCAAGCGAAGTAAGGCTCAATCAAGCATGAATCCCACTTCAACCGATGGAGGTGAGGGTCAAGGAACCGCAACGCTTGGTAACCAGGTGCATCCCATAAATCCTACCTTGATGGGGGACCCTTTAAGAACATAGACCGACTTCATTGGGAAGGGAGAAGTATTTGAGCAAAAGTCTATGATAACTAACCACCATTTAGGTTGCATCATTCTATCATGTTGGAAATTGTGTTCTATTGCACTTTGGCATGTTTTGAAAGAATAAATTGCACAAAAGATTTTTCATTCTTGCGCACTAAAAATCAAGGACCTTATTGATTGTGTTCGTAGTGCTTTAGATTATGCACTGGCATTGGCTTGCTTTAAGGGTACTGAAAAATGGGTTGTTAGTACACTTAAGCATTTTCGTCATTTAGCGGAAATCATACTTTTTTGCATCACAAAATTTGTGAAATTGGAAAGTTATGAGTAAAGTCTTGAATCAAGTACATGAGGATTGTGAGTTGCACGATAACGGTTAAGTATATTTTGGTCATTGCAATACTAAGCCAAGTATTAGGCTCCTATAAACCTTTAGAGGAAAGGGGTTCATATTTGCATTAGGCCTGATAAGTTCACGTCCCCCACTCTAAAGAAAAATACAAGTCTCTATTTATGTTTTTCATAAGCACGTCAAAATGAATTTCCAAAAGCAAAAGCCCTACATTTGCATCATTGTCTTAGGAAAGAACGCATCTAGATTATGTGGCATCATGGTCAGCTTCAGTTGCGCTGCTAGGGATTCATCTTGAAGATAACCGTAAGTCACGCATATGAAATGCTAAAATTTACTCAGGGCTGTTCAATAAAATGAACCCTATATATGCAAGGATAGGGCTCAACTCGACTTATTTAGGGTTTAAAGGTAAGTGATCCAAACTACTAGGAGAACCGAAGACAAGTAAAACACTCTTTGGTCTCTGTCATACATCTAGCCTCTCGATAAAGTCAAAAAAACCTTGATGATATCACCCTTAACCATGACGCAACTCAATGTTAATACAAGAAAAATTCGGGTGTTCGTTTTAAGACTAGAACCCTAGACTAAAGGCTAGCAAGCTAGGACAGCTACCATCCGAGAACTATCGGATATAGATCCAATTACATAATTGCTCGTTCCTATCACATAGAAGCGCGGAAAGAAGGCATTCCCTAACCCTCAGAGGATATTAGAAATGGCCACCAAGGCAAGAAGATCAAATGCTAAGCGCAAAGAGGCGGACCCCACCTTAGTCTCGAGCACTCACCTGCACCCTTGTTTGTGCTTATAAATTTTGGAACATCACTTATAAAAAGGATTTTGTGACCCCAAACTCATAAAAGAAATGGGAATAATGAATCACGTTGAACTTTTGGAGGGCGCACCAAACCACCTCTAGCTGGGCGCCAACCCTAGCCAAGGGGGTTCTAAATAGTTGTGACGGGAACATGGACCGAACCCGCTGTCATGATGTTATGAGGACATAGTGTGAAAATGTATGGAATGCATCATCATTCGACTTGTCTATTGATCTAGAGAGTCAATGTGATCTGAGCCATTAGTACTAGTGCGATTTGCATGAATTATCCAAAAATACTAGATTTTTTTATTATTTTAGTCTATTTTTTATATTATTTATTGTAAAAATCCAAAAACGTTAGAAAAATCTTCTAGATTAGGATGGCATGCAAAAAGCTAGTGGCTTTTTTAGCCAGTTAGGGGATTTTCACAAGAAGGACAGATTGACAAAATCGTGCGCGTCACGATCACTGTAAATAGGCTGAAAACTGCAGATTGAACTGAAAGAAGAAGAAGGAGTGATCTAGGAGATCCGTGACTAGGCGTCCTGAGGTTTTAACCCCCTTTCGAAGCCAACAGAGCCATCAGATTTGGATTCCGTGCAACAGAGAAAGAGCTGATTTTTCTGATCCACGTTTTCGGTCTACGAAGGAGCTCCAAGAGAACTAATACCCAGAGATTGCTTCTGAGTAGAGCAAAGATTCCAGGTTCTTTCAATACATATTGTTTCAATTCATTGTGATTTGTTTTTGTCGTGTTTACCACTTGGGTATTCTCTATCTTCTCTTCCATCTCCTATCTCTACTTCCTTCTACTTCTGATCCCCAATGGATTCGACCTTTCGACAAAAACTCCTCCGACATTAGCGAACCCGACGTGAAAGGTTGTCACAGAAGAAGCAAAGATAAGATGGGAGAACCTTCAAATACAATCTCCAGTGATGTTTTGCAACAGTTGGCGCAAAATATGAATATGCTTATGCAGGTACAACAACAACAACAGGTGATGTAAGCTTCAGCTCAAACAGAAAGTGTTGTGATGAATGCTTTGCAAGCAGTTGAGCGCGAGGTGAAGTTATTCAATGGCAGGAATATATCTACATATGTACATACCTATGTTCAGAAGATGGAATTCTTTGGAGTGGCTCAATCTGTATGGAGCCAGTATTTTGTACGTGTTACTGTTCATGAACTAAAAGCACGGATTACTGAATTATACTTGCAGGATGCTGACTGGGTAGCCTTCAAGAAGACACTTAGGGAAGAATTTTACATTGAGGACACTGGTTTGATTACGCGCAAGACTTTTCACGAGTCGGTTATACAACCCAATAAGGGCCTTGTGGCTATAGAATTGTTAAGAGAATTTGAAAGTAGATTTGAGCAATTGGATCTTGCAGAACAGCAAGCTCTTGCAAGTCAGAAAATTGAATTGTTTCTATAGGCAGTTGATCCTGAGCTTCAAGAGAAGCTTGATGATTTGCTGGAGGATCTGACTATAGAGATAGGTTTGAAAACAAAGTGGTGACATGTCAAGGAAGCTGTTACTATGCTTGTGAAGAAACATAGAAGAAGAGAAAGATTGCATGTCTCTAGCTTGCCCACTTTTATGGGTAAGACAGTTGAAGTATCCAGTAAGCCACCAGCTTCTGTGGCTAACCCTATGGCTGTACCTACTATTGTTCCCTCTGTTTAGGGAAGATGTCTTAGATGAATTGGTCAAAGGGATGCGGGATCTTCAATTGAAGGTTGCAAAATTGGATGAAAAAGGACAAGAGGAAAGGAGACGGGCAGTAGCCCCTAAGCCTAGAAAAAGATGTATGTGGTGTGATAGTTTGCAACACGAGAGAAAGGATTGTGCTGCCTATCAAGAGGCCTTGGCACAATAGCTTAACTTTTGGAAAGATGGCAAGATCCATGCACAAGAAACGGGATTGCCTCTTGCTTTGAATTTTGGAAAGAGAGGTGTGTAGAAGTTGTTGGAAGACTTGGCTGTCCGAAATGCTTATGCAGCGGTACATGCTTCTACTTTTGGTCTACAGTTGGATAGAATGCATGGCCAAGTGATGGTTGGTCCAAAGGCTGAAATATGGACACATGCTTTACATGCAGCTAAAAAGAGAAAGGTCATTGATAGTGAAATGTCTCATGCAGGGCAAGACATTCGTGGCATAACTGGTTGGGAATCACCGGTAGATACATATTCAGTGTATGCATATTTAGCGAAGGTACAAAACACAGATGTACTTGTGGAAGAAAAGCGAAAAAGAGATGAAGATATTGCAGGGACATCTAAAAGAATGACAAAAAGAAGTATGGATCAGCCTAAAGCTACAAATCAGCCACCTCCCGAGCATGATATGGAAGAGGTCAGTCAGAAGCAAAAACAGGATAATAAACAAGAGGGCGAAAAGAAGGGCAAACAGCCAAGATATAAGCTGCAATCTCACATTGAGACAGCCACAAATCTTAAGAAGGTTCTTGAAGAACGGATCTTAAACAGTCGGGTGGAATTTACCTTGGGAGAGGTGCTTGGCATTGCCAAGCAAGAATTTCATGATGAGATCATTGACATAATTAAAAGGAAGCGTCAATTTTTTGGTGATACCACTAGTGCATTGCTACAATTTGAAGAGGAAACAGGTTTGTTGGGTATTCGGGCTGAATATGGGCATGAAGTGAGTACAGGATTGTCTATGCAGGATGCTACTAATCAATGGATAGCAAGTGAAAAAGAGAAGAAAGTGGCTGAAAATGCATTGTCTTATAGCAATATGCATTGTGGAGTAAGGCAAATGCAACAATATGGGGAAGAGACTCTAGAATTTATTCCTCGAAGTCACTACACAAGAAATCATTGGGCTAGAGCTACCACTGAAATGGTAGTGAAAATAGGGGAGTGTGAAACTCCTTGTGTTGCTTTACTTGACCATGGGTCTGAGATAAATATCATTGAGTGGGGATTGTATGAAAATGGTGCATGGCCTGTGGTGGACACTAATCATGGTTAGCGTATGAAGGCTGCAAATAATTCTTCAGGGGAGCTCTATGCTGCATGTCCTAATGTAAAAGTGACAATTGGTGATGTATAGGAAGAGCAACACTTCTTTGTACAAGATAATTCCTCATATGCAGTGATTTTGGGACAGCCCTATATTACAGGTGTGAGTATGGAAACAAAGGTGCTTGATGATGGTTCTACTTATGCATGAGTCAAAAGCAAAGATGGGAGGAAAGCTGTCCAATTTCTTACTGTTTGTGTTAATCATCCTAGAAATCGTGATACGCTTCGAGAGTCTCCTTTGGTTCCAAATGCAAGGGAATTCAAAGACCTAGATTTTCATTAAGCACTACTATAATGCGGGGCTACAATAGTGCTATCAGAGGGTGTACTCGCCTCTTGATGAAATGAAGCATGTATTTACTATTGGTAATTCTCAGTTTACAGCAAACAGTTCATGTTGGTTTAAGCCTATGGAAGCTATGTGTAGGGCTGAACACATATTTATGAAATGGGCTATTAAGAAACTGAGATCATTGGGGATGTTAGCTGAAAATGATGGCATTTCAGGCATCTTTTATGGGTTGAATATTACTGACACTATGGCTGAAATTTTAACAACTATACATACAGAAAATGAGGCTGAAAATAGAGTGTTGTCAGTATGTTCTTTGGATATGTATGATGTTATAGCATTGTTTACTCAGGAAGGATTACAATGGGCTAAAGCACTTGTGGAAACAAAGTATAAGACAATTGACAAAAAGGTGAAACCAATTGCTTTACCACTTCCACCAAAGAGTGAGGGTATGTATGAAAAAGTGTCAAGGCAGCCAAGCTTACAGGATCCTAAAGATATAGGTCATCAGTTTACATCTGGAACATTACAGGAATTGAAAGTTGGTGCAGAAGGGTTTCTTTTGCCTGTTGAGAGAAACTGTTTTATGCAGATGTTGGCTAGACATGGGAAGGCATTTGCATTTCAACCAAGTGAAATAGGTTGTGTGGATCCAAATGTTGTCTCTCCTATGGTCATATTTACTGTGCCACATGTACCATGGAGCTTGAGGCCTATTCCAGTGCCTAAAGCTTACTTGCCAAAGCTGATGGATTTGCTAAATGAAAAGATTTTCATG